>NC_044988.1:57078767-57079132 GCF_008728515.1 Papio anubis
TCTGTCCCTTCTCAGATCTCAACCTCCGTATTGGGAGATCCACTGCTCTCTTCAAAGCTGTCAGACAGAGTCGTTTGCGTCTGCAGAGGTTTCTGCTGCTTTTGTTGTTGTTTAGCTGTGCCCTGTCCCCAGAGGTGGAGTCTACAGAGACAGGCAGGTTTCCTTGAGCTGCTGTGAGTTCCACCCAGTTCGAGCTTCCCAGTGGCTTTGTTTACCTACTTAAGCCTCAGCAATGGCAGACACCCCGCCCCCAGCCTTGCTGCTGCCTTGAGGTTAGATCACAGACTGCTGTGCTAGCAATGAGGGAGCCTCCGTGGGCGTGGGACCCTCCTAGCCAGGTGTGGGATATAATCTCCTGGTGTGCC
>NC_044988.1:57079232-57205843 GCF_008728515.1 Papio anubis
AGATTTCCTTTCTTTTGGGATTGCTGGATCATATGGTAGCGTGCTCTCTCTCTCTCTCTCTCTCTCTATATATATATATATATATATATATATATATATGCTTTTTAGGTTTTTGAGGAAGCTACAAACTATTCTCCATAGTGGTTGTACTGATTTACATTTCCACCACCAGTATACAAATGTTCCCTTTTCTCCACATCCTCGTCATCATTTCTTATTGCTTGTCAATTGTATATAAGCCATTTTCACTGGGGTGAGATGATATCTCATTGTAGTTTCGATTTGTATTTATCTGATGATAGATAATGTCAAGCACCTTATTATATGCCTGCTTGCCAGGCATATAATATGTCTTATTCTGAGAAATGTCTATTCAAAAATTTTGCCCATTTTAAAATTAGATTATTAGATTTTCTTCCTACAGAGTTGTTTTTGCTCCTTGTATATTCTGGTTATTAATCCCTTTTCAGATGGGTAGTTTGCAAATATTTTATCCCACTCTGTGGGCTGTCTCTTCACTTTGTTGATTGTTTCCTTTTTTGTGAAGAAGCTTTTTAACTCGATGTGATCCCATTTGTCCATTTTTGCTTTTGTTGCTTGTGCTTGTTGGTATCACTGAAGAAATTTTTTTTTTTTTTTTTCCCAGACCAATGTCCTGGAGAGTTTCTCCAATGTATTCATGTAATACTTTCATGACTTGATATCTAAAATATAAGGTTTTAATCCATTTCTATTTGATTTTTGTATGGAGAGACATAAGGTTCTAATTTCATTCTTCTGCATATGGACATCCAGTTTTCCAAGCACCATTTATTGAAGAGACTGTCTTTTCCCTAGTATATGTTCTTGGCACCTGTGTAGTGACAACTTATAGAGGTGAAGTAATCATTTTTAAAAAGGTCTTCACAGTTTGGTTTCTTGAATAAGAAATGAACTTGTTTCCGTAAATTGGCAACAAAGTCTGAAACACAGAATGCTTTCCAGAATCTTGATAAATTTGTACTTGAATTATGGTCCATTAAACTCACTTTAAAAACCTTAATATGTTTCTGCTTCAGAGACTTGTCCATGTACAGCCATATAACCACACTATTTACAATGCCCAAAGAGCAAATTGATTCAGCTGCAGCAATGGTCTTTCCACAGACCACAGAAAGTTTGCAGAGTTTTCAACAGCTCTAAGTGCTGCATTCTCCTGAGGTAAATACTCTGCATTGCTTTCTTCTCAGGTGATTCAAGCTGCAAGATAGATGACTAGGACCCAAATACTGGAAAAGATATGAGTTTACTTTAGGAGTGTGAATTTTTTCCTGGGGGTTCTCTATTCTGTTCTATTGGTCTGTGTGTCTGTTTCTATGTCAGTACCATGCTGTTTTGGTAAGTATAGCTCTGTAGTGTAATTTAAAGTTAGGTATTGTAATTCCTCCAGTTTTATTCTTTTTGCTTAGGATATCTTTGGCTATTCTGGGTCTTTTGTGCTTCCATATAAATTTCAGGATTTTTTTTTTTTCTGTTCCTTTGAAGAATGTCATTGGTATTTTGATAGGAATTGCACTGAATGTATAGATTGCTTTGGGAAATATGGATATTTTAACAACATTCATCTTCCAATCTATGAACATGGAATATCATTCCATTTTTTGTATCCTCTTTGATTTCTTTCATCAGTGTTTTATAGTTTTCATTTTTAAAAATCTTTCACTTCTTTGATTAATTTCTGGGTCTTTAATTTTATGTATGGGGATTACTTATTAAATTTCTTTTTCACATTGTTCACTGTTGGCAAATAGAAATGCTACTGCTTTGTAAGTTGATTTTGTGTCTTGCAACTTTCCTGAATTTGTTTTTCAGTTCTAATCTTTTGTGTTAGAGTCTAGATTTTTCTAAATATAAGATCATATTATCTACAAACAAGGATAATTTGACTTCCCCTTTTCCAATTTGAATGTCCTTTATTTCTATCTCTTGTCTGATTGCTCTAACTAGGAATTCGAGTATTATGTTAAAAAACAGTAGTGAAATGGGTATCTTTGTTGTATTTCTGATCTTAGAGGAGAAGCTTTTAGTTTCTACTCATTCAGTATGATACTAGCTGTGCATCTGTCATGTACAGCTTTGTTATATCGGGTGTATTCTTTCTATATCTAGTTTTGGGAGGAGTTTATCATGAAGAAATGTTGAATTTTATCAAATGAGTGTTCAGCATTAATTGGTCATATATTTTTTTTGTCCTTCATTCTGGTGATATGATATTCCATATTGACTGATTTGCATATGCTAAAATATCTTTGCATACCTTGAGTAAATCCCGCTTGGTCATGATAAATGATCTTTTTAAAAGTATTGTTGAATTTGGTTTGTTTAGTATTTTATTGAGGATTTTTTCATTGATATTCATCAGAGATATTAGCCTGTAGTTTTCTTTCTTTCTTTTTTTTTTTTTTTTAATGTGTCTTTTTCTGTTTTTGCTATCAGGGTAAAAATGTCCTTGTAGAATGAGTTTTAGAAGCATTCTGTCCACCTCTAATTTTTTTGAAATAGCCTGAGTAGGATTGGTATTAGTCTAGAAATGTCATCTGGGAGCTAGGGCCTAGAATGGAGGACTTACGGCTTGCCGGGTGCCCTTACTCGACTGTGATTGAGCTGATATCCAATGCAAGACAAAGCACTCTTTACTGTTCACGCTCCTCTCCTCAAGCAGAAGGAAGGAGTTACTTTTGTTGCTGCCAGCTGCATTGCCTGGCACTCCTTTGTCCACCCCACCTGGCATCCACCCCAGCTGGTATCTCCCTAGATCACATGCCATCCTAGTCCCCTGGCTCGAAGACCAGCCCAGCACTAGAACTTACCTAGGAATTTCAGACCTGTGTCCTAGACTTCCTTTCAAGTTTATCTAGGACCCCAGAGCCCTTTAGCCTGTGGTGGTGAGGCTTTCCAAAGCTCAAGTTCTGACCACTAAGATGGGTTATTCCCCCTTGGTTAGGGCTGATCCAAATGCTCCTTATGTGGATGAGTGCCAGCCAAACCCAGCATAGCTTTACTTTCTGCATGACAGGATAGCACTGAGTTCAATGTCAAGTCTATAAGTCACTGTGTTCTCCCTCTCCCAAGTGCACAGATTCTCTCTCCAAGCCATGTGGCCACTGCCAGGAGAGAGGGGAGAGGTGACATAGGCAGTTCAAGACTGTCTTTCCTACGCTCTTCAATGTCTCTTTCAGTGATGTGACATTAAAACCAGATACTATAATTACTCACCTGATTTTTGGTTGCTATGATGGTACTTTTTTGTGTGTAGATAGTTCTTAAAATTTGGTGTTCCTGCAAGGGGAGTTATTGGTTGAGGCTTCTGTCTGGCCATCTTGCTCCACACCTCTATGAGTATATTCTCTAAATGAAATTTAATTTATATAAAAAAGTAATATTTGTAAAGCACAACAAAATGAGGTATGCCCATGTCTTTTCCTTTTAAATGTTAAGTAGTATTTCATTATAGTTATACTACTGTTTGTTTATTCATTTATTTGTTCCTGAACATTTGGTTTGTTTCCAGTTTTTGAAAATTATAAAGAAAGATATAAATGTAGCTATTCTAGTCTCTCTTAGTTACTGTTTGCATCGTGTAGCTTTCTCTAACATTTAGCTTTTGAACTTCGTGTTTTTTCATCTGAAAGATATAGTTGAATCCTAAAAAAATATATTTACACAAGTATTTGTGAATACATACACACTTTGAGTTTTCTTGGGTAAATACTGAATAGGAAAATTATTTACAAGTATGTATGTTTGACTTTACTAAAAAACAAAAACAAAAACAAAAAAAAACAAAAACAAACAAAAAAAACCCTGCCAACTGTTTTCAAAGTGGTGGCAACATTTGAGAATTTCACTTGTTCCACAAATGCCAAAATTTGTATTTTCATTCTTCTAAATTGCAACCATTGTAGTTGTTGCACAGTTTTATCTCACTGTCTTTAACTCTCATTGCCCTGATGACTAATATGTTGAGTATCTTTTCATGTGCTTATTAGCCATCATCACTTTTTGTATGAAATGAATATTCAAATATTTTACACATTTTCTTAAACTGGACTATTTGTCTTCTTATTGTTGAGTTGTAAATGTCCTTTATATATTCTGGAGATAAATATTGTAATTTTTTCCAATTTGAGGTTTGCATTTTCATTTTATTAATAAAGTATTCTTTAAGAATAAAAATGTTTAATTTTAATAAAGTTCAATGTGTCAATATGTTTCCTTCATGATTTGTGCTTTGAAAACTGTCTAAAATATCTTTGTCCACCCCACACTCATAAAGATGTTTCTCTTATACCCACTTTAATTTTTGTTAGCAGTACAAGTTAAAGTTTGAGGTTCATACTTTTATACAGATATCTAGTGTAAGCATCATTTGTTCAAAAACTTTCCTTCTCAATGACATATTTTGGCACCTTTGTCAATAATCAATGACCATTTCTGTATGGGTGTGACGTCAATACCACACTATCTTTTCAACATTTTTTTTCTCTCTGTTCTCCAATTTAGATAGTTCCTAGTGGTATTTATTCAAGTTCACTGCTTTTTTTTTTTTTTTTTTCTACAGTGTTTTTTCTGAACTATATCCCACCTAGTAAATGTTTTCATTTAATATATTGGATTTTTCAATTCTAAAGATTATATTTGTTGTTTTTGTCTTCCATTATCTCTTCATTATTTTCAGGTTTTGAAAAAAAATGCTGAGCATGTTTATAGTAGCCATTTTACAGCTCTTGTTTGTTAAACTAATAATCTCTGTCATTTCCGAATCTTTTTCTATCAGCTGATGCTTTTCTCCTGGGCTACATCACATTTTCCTGCTTTTTTATTTCTAGTAATTTTTTTTAATGGTTGTTTTTGAGTTTGTGTATTTTTTTAAGTACTGAACTTTGTTATGGTAGAAAATTAAATAAATTTTGGATAAATTTTATCTTTTCAAGGCTGACGTAGGTATAGCCCTTACTTTAGGGATTGTTTAGCTCTTCCACAAAGGTGAAACATTTCTATACTTTCTACAGGATGTTCCAGGTATTTATGAAGGTCTCTCTATTCTGACTGGACAGAGATCTAATACCTTTTAATCTTGAGCAAACTCAGTGATTGTGTACCTTACAGCTCTCCAATAGACCTCCAATAGACAAATAGTATTGTATAGAATTCTTCATACATAAGTATAGCTTACTCTCTGGCAACAAAGTCAAGGGACCCCCATGTAGATTTTTGGAGCTCTTTGCCTGCTTACCATCTGCTCTGCAAATTCTACCTGACTTACCTTCCTAAGCTTCAATATCTGTTTTCTCAACTGATCTCCTAATGGTCCCCTTTTCTTCACTATAATCTGGAAAATGCCTCCAGACAGAAAGCCAAGGTCATTAGAGTTCTCATCTTATTTCCATTATCTTCTAAATTACAGTCTTGTGTTGCTTATTGTTTAATGTCAGAAATCAAATGTGTCATATAATTTTACAAGTTTTCTGGCTGTTTAAGGTGGGGAAAACAAGTCTAGTTTCAGTTATACAAACAGAGTTCTTAATTATATTTTATATATGTCTCTTTTTTCAACATTGTCTATAATTTGCATAAAAATAATTTTGAAATTAAAAATATGCACACAGTAATCCACTGGTCATTCTGCATCTTTTCCCAAAGTAAAGATGATACTACAAGCTAATGAGATAAAATGTCATGCATTTTATTTCCTCTGTTGTTATTAGGCATTAGAAATTTTGACCTTGGAGAGCTATATTTTAAATTTTTATATAACTAGCAGGAAGAAAAATGTTTTTACCCATGCTTACTCGTGTGGTCAAAATTATTATTGTCTGCTCTCTGTTTCTATCTCAATAATACCATTCTTCATGGTTGTAGCATAGTTTTTATTTGTGGAGTTGTGAAAAATGCAGGCTGGTCACCCAAGCAGAAAAAAAAGAATGTTGTCTTCAAAGCCAAATCCCCAGTGTACAGAAGAATCATCTCAAAATCATGCAGCGGATTTCAGTACAATTCATAGCTACTGACATTTTATGGACCAGGAAGATCCAAGCTTAACTAGCATAGAAAAAGTAATACATTTCCTTCCTTTTGTAGAAAGCTGCATATAATATATCTTTGAAGACAGGGTTAAGATTATCACCATGTTCTTCTATGGATAAATACAGGAGTTCAGTTCCTGAGGCTGTGGCAGAGTTTGAGACAATAAATTCACATAACAGTAAAACAAATGCTACTTGCAGAGAAAAAACATTGGCAGTTTGTACTTCAGTTCTGTGCACTATAGTGTGCTGATTTACAGAGAAGGTTCCTCAGTACCTTATACTTTGCAAACTCATATTTCCTGTCCTATAGTGTAACTGATTTTCCAAGGGTTTTATTTTGGGGGCAAGATGGTGATGGGAGTACAAAACACCTGTATTTGTTTGAAGTATGAGTGACATTTAATGACAGAATGATAACAAATGAATGTGTCAGGGATTGATGTTACCCACTTTATCCCCTTGGTACCTAGTCTCTTCATTTCTGCTTTCATAAACTTAGCACAATATTTTATTTCTGTACAATAAAGTTTGTCTCAATAAAATTATTTCCTGCAATTAGCTTCCTCAGCAACGATGAGCTAGTGGTAATGTAATGATATTGTATTAATAGCTGAAAGTGTGGTATCAGCTAATGCCTCTTTTCACAAGTGCTAGTGTGTAATCTTTAACCAGCTCCTAAGATGAGTGGATGAATATCTGCAGATACCCAGAGCTCAAGTAGTTTACCACCCATAAAAGCATAGGTCCATTACCTTATTTTATACAATGAGTAGCATTTATGCACTTATTGAACATTTATTATGTGGTGGGCATTACATTAATGTTTTATGTATACTCTGTCTTACTTTCACAAGTACCATCCAAGCAGGCATTAAACTAAACTAGTATGAGACCATGAGGAGCTTCAGGGTAGGAGTATGGGTGGCAATGCTAATGTCAAGAAACTCATAACCAAGCTGATATAGGAGCAGATGGGTGATGTGCAGCTCCTGCTCAAATCCTAATAAAGTCTGAATCCATCTGGAAAATAGATGGGAGCCACTGGACAATTTCCAGGGCACAGACAATGTATTATAAACTGTGCTGAGCTACTTAACTGTATTCTTTGGTAAGTTTGCGTCCATCACTGGAGCGGAAAAACAGAAGACTAGAAATTACTTTCTTTTTCCCTTTTCTTTACTATCCTCTTGTTTCCACCAAAAACTTAATCTTTGCGTATTAAAAAATTTCCCTTTCTCTTAGGAGAAAGGAAGTAAATTCTCTTCATGCTACACATATAAGTTGCCCCATCTTAGAATTTGGATATGAACACACACTTTTTATGTTATTTTCATTTATAGCCAAATACATACTAAACATGAGAAATTAAATTCAGTATCATTCAACAAGCACAGACCCCACATCTAAAAATACAGCTTGCTGGGTCAGAATACAATAATATATAAAATATGGACTGCATTTTCAGAATGCTTTCCATCTAGCAGATGGTAGACCTAGAGTACAATATAAAACTAAGGATATCTTAAAGAAAAATAAGATAAAAGGCATATAAATGGTTTCAGAAAAGTAATAACATGAAAACCTTCCTGGGGAAGAAGTATGAAAAATTGCATGGGGTCAGAATTGACATGACATTTTCTACCAACTTAAAAAGTTTCAGAATTCAGATGAATGCATCATCAGGCACATTTTTTTTTTCCAGAATTATACTATATGCTGTATGTTGTAACTATATTCTAACTGGCTTATCTTTTTTTCTGTTATTAATACTTCTAATTAGCCCTAACTAATTAGTACTAACTTGACATACACACTCAAGTAATTGATCAGTTTAAGAATAATTTCACTTTTTGTCAGTGTTAAGTTTTCCGTCAGAGGTTTATATACAAAGTCTACATTTTCTCTAATTTATGAAAATGACAGACATGATACAACTAAAGCTTCTGAACAAGGAAAATCCCAGTAAACATATTTAGTATCTATCAAACTGACAACACACATTTGTCTGGTCTACTTTCATACATGGAGGCTTCTAATGCTCTCAAAACTAACCTTGAACCACTAATCAATGGCTAGGAATGTAGAGATGAGGCTTCCAAAGATATCTGAAGGCATTATTAGTTAATCAAATGGCTATAAGCACCAAAATTCCACCTTAAGATAGTGTTTGTATCTACAAATCACTAGAATCTACAGCTAATACTTAATTCAACACTCTACTGAGAGTATGCAGACTATTTTCAGTAACCCTCAGAACCAAAACAGCCTCTATTCATAAGATCTTTGTGCATATAAAGAAAAAATAAGTAGTCCCATGGAGAGCATAAAATATTCACCCCGTTTGAATACATTACTAGTGTTGATATTATACTGTAATTAGATAAGATGTCACCATTGGAGAAAACTGGGCAAGATGATAAAGAACCATTCCATATTATTTTTGCAACAGTACGTAAATCTATAATTATTTAAATTTTAAAAAATTATAAATGAAATACCAATCCTCCAAGGATCAATGCTAAATTTAACTGAAGAAAAGAGATTGTGCTTAAAGAAATAAATGTAAAGTCATGATAGTCTTCTTTCATCTTTTCATTTATAAGAAATAGTAGGTTCAGAAAGCAGGACCCAGTGTGGTAGGGGAAAGAATACTGATTCCTTTCATTCCCTGTCTTCAAGTATATTATTTGAACTTCTTATTGCACATCACAGGGGAGAGTTACTTCTTGCTAGCTTTATTCCTGTGGCAGTATCTTAGGAATACTGCTGACTTTTTTTCTTCCATTAGAGTACTTGTCTGTTTTCTGAAGAGCTTACCCTCAATGACTAAGGCAAAGTATTGTCAAAGGTTAGACTTATGGACAGATTGCAGAGCTAAGATGGAAAAACAATACAACTTACTAAAATGGGTAAGCTAATAGATCTGTGACCAAAGAGATCTTCATTTTTTTTGCTTCAGAATCCCAGGGTACGTCACACCCAATGAGGAAGTTGCTATTGTACCTCCTGGAGAGTACTGGCTCATATCTTATATCTCAAAGATGCAATTATGCATGTATTGCATACTGGACCTTAGCACTCAATCCTCCTATTCAGCCAGAGATTATAGATACAGACACATTGGAATTGGCAGGAATTTTAGAGCCCTTACCAAGTTTGGCAGTATTGTAGCAATGCTTTTTCAATTTGGCCTTCCCTAACTGTTTTTCCTGAGTATTTCTGGGAATTGTATCAAGCTGCAGGTGTTAGAGCTAATTATCACTGCATGTCACCATTCTAAAAGTATAAGCAGTTTATACTATACTTTGGTAAATGAGGAAAATATAACATACCAATCAAATTGGGTTTTCAAAAATAGCACAGAAGTAGCTGATAGCTTTACCTATATACTTTTTTGTAACTGGGACATACAGTTGCTGCCCAGAATGCTATCTCAGGTAGAGGAGAGGTTGAGAGAGAAATACTCTATCTTCTTCCTTCTTTATGCTCCCTAACTTTTTTTGTTGGTGTTTGCCATTAGCTCAGCCTACTATTGCAATTAATAAATACATGCATGCATGAATGTTTGTATGATATAATTTAGGAATATCTACTATTCCACAATTATTGCACACTTTCTGACTGACCAAAGTGGCACAATTCAGCCCTAGTATCTGGAAAAGTAAGAAGGTGGAAAGAAAGAAGTACAATAAACTAAAAGTCACAGTCCCGAATTGCAGAAAGCATACCAAATGCTTCATAACTGCCTAATGAAATAGGTTTTATATATTGGAAGTCATTAAAATTGTGATTTATACTGATAAAAAAAGATATAAAAATATGTGATAAAGACTAAGATATGAATAATGGCACTCCTCCAAACAAATGTTTAGTTTTACATTTCTGTGCTTCAATCATGCAAGCATGTGTGTGTGTATTTATCACGTACTCATTCTATTCCTTCTCTTCTTGCTGGTGATCATCTTTAGTATGTCCCAACAACATTAGGCATATTTCTTAGTTACTGTCTTGATGGCGTTTCTCAAACTCCAAGAAATCATATTCAATTTCAACTCATTGTATAAAAGCCTATACACAGACACAGATACACACACGCACACACACACATACACATTTACACACACATATATATATAAATATAATATATATAACATATGCAATTGTGTGCTTCAATCATGAAGGGGTGTGTGTGCATGTATGTGCGTGTGTGTGTGTGTGTGTGTGTGTGTGTATTTATCACATACTCATTCTATTTCTCTTCTATTTGCTGGTGATCATGTTCATTATTTCCCAAAAACACCAGTCATATTTCTTAGTTACTGCTTTGGTCGTGTTTCTCAAACTCCAATAAATCATATTCAATTTCAGTTGATTGTATAGAAACCTACACACATACACACACACACACACACACACATATATATAAGATACATATATGCACATATCTATACCTAAATATAAAATATATATGCAGTTTTATACCATACAGTGGTGTTTCAGTTAACAGATCACCTATTTGATGATATAATGGTTGAACAAGATTATAATGGAGCTGAAAAATTCCTATCGCCGATGGCATCCTGCTGTTGTGATGTTCTAGCACAATGCATTGCTCACATGTTTGTGGTGATGCTGGTGTAAACAAACCTATTGTGCTGCCAGTCACATTAAAGTATAGGATGTACGATAATGTTCAGTATGTGATAGTTGATAATGATAATAATGATATTATTGGTTGATGTATTATACTATATTTTGATTGATATTTTAGAATGTAATCCTACTTACAAAAAAATCACCTGTAAAACAGCCTCCTGAAGGTCTTTTCTGAGGTATTCCAGAGGAATGTATTGCTATAATAAAAGATGAAAGTACCATTCATGTTATTTCCCCTGAAGACCTTCTCGTGGGACAAGATGTAGACGTGGAAGACAGTTACACTGATGATCTCGATCCTGTGTAGGCCTAGGCTAAAGTGTGTGTTTCTGTCTTGATTTAAAAAAAAAAAAGTTTAAATAGTAAACAAAAAAGGTAAAAATTGAAAACAGAATAAGGATGTAAAGAAATAAACATTTTCATATAGCTTCACAATGTGTTTGAGTTTTAAGCTAAATATTATTACAAAAAACACAAAAAGTTAAAAAAATAAGTTTATAAAGCTAAATGCTACAGTAAGCTAATATGTCAATTTACAATTAAAGAAATACATTTTAAAAATAAACAGTGTAGCCTAAGTATACAGTGTTTATAAAGTCTACAGGAGGGTACAGTGGTGTCCTAGGCCTTTACACTAACTCAGCACTCACTCACTGACTCACCCAGAACAACTTTCAGTCCTGCAAGCTCCATTCATGATAAGTGTTCTATACAGTTGTATCATTATTCATATTCTATACTGCATTTCTAAGGTATCTTTTCTATATTTAGATGTGTTAGATATGCAAATACTTACCATTGTGTTACAGTTACCTTAAGTATTCAGTACAGTAACATCTTGTACAGGTATATAGTTTACTAGCAATAGGCTATACCATACAACCTAGTATATCATCTACTATGCCATATACTCTGATGTTCACACAATGACAAAACTGCCTAAGGATACATTTCTGAGAGCATATCCCCACATTTAAGCAATGCATGACTGAACACACACACACACACACACACACACACGATAGGTTTATACATACACATATATAAAGTTTAAATTATAGAAAATATTTAGGCTTTATTCAGAAAAACACAGAAGATGTAGATATTATAATACATTCAGAATAGATGTACTTACATTTTATATTATGTTTATAATGAAGTCAGCTTAAAACTCTATTTTAATCTGCTGAAAAGAAGTTTCCACTATATGGGAAACAGGACCCTTAAGGAAAGGGTTAGTAAAAACGTCTTTTGACATGCTCATTTTCTGACTATTTCAATTCATTACCAGTTGAAACAAGCTATCAGAGAAATGTTATTCAACAATAAATGGGAAATGAATACACAAACAATTATAAAGTATTCAACACCTACTATGTCCATTTTTTGTTCTTTTTTTTTTTTTCTTTTGCTATAGAATGCACCTATTTATTTTGTTGGGTTAAACCACGAGATTAAAAAAAATAGTGCTATTAAAATATGGGTTATTTTCAGGTGGGGAGAGAGCAGGATACCAGGGATTATCTCATAAATTATGAAACCAGCTTTGTCAGTTTGTTAGTAAAAAAACTGAGGCCCAAATACAATTGCATAAATAATTTTTATGTGCTCTATGTAACTGTTCTTAGTTATTCACAGTTCATGAATTCTGTATCTACTATTCCCCTCCCATGTACATAAATGAGCCGCTCTAGGGGTCTTCCTTCCATCATGGGGCTTTTCTTTCTTTCCTGTCTTTAATGTAAAATAATACTGAACTCAGAAAATATTTATTGAGTACTGACTACCTACCACAACATGCCTATAATTGTTCTAGGACATGGCAATATGCTGGTGAACCAAACATAGCCCTTCAGAACATCATAACTTCAAATTTGGAAAATATGGACTGATATATATATTAATATTAATATTTATATATTAAATATATAATTATATA
Organism: Papio anubis; assembly: GCF_008728515.1. Lineage (NCBI taxonomy): Eukaryota > Metazoa > Chordata > Mammalia > Primates > Cercopithecidae > Papio > Papio anubis. Next base: position 57,091,896 of record NC_044988.1, read on the forward strand.
TATTTATTTATATATATAAATAAATCACAAGACAATGTGATGATTTCTATGTTTATGGGAAACAGGATGATGTGTAGACACATGAGAGAGAAAAATATTTTCTTGGGAAATAAGGGCCATAATATTGGGGGAAGGTTTGAAACTATAATAGGAAGAGAGAACGTTAATATTTTATTGCTTGAGGAGTCCTTAGGTACAGATGGCAAACAGAAGCACATATGTTGCTGTCTCCCCAGGTGCCGCCTTATACCTACGACAGTCCTTACTTGTGGAGGACAGTGAAATTTGGGACTTCATTCAGACTCAAATTCATGATCCTTTGTGAAGCACTTCTCCAGGCAGCTATTAATAAACTGGTGCTATCACATGAAATGGAACCTTTTGGTCCTATGAATTAATCCATCCAACAAATATGTGTTAAGCTACTATGAACCAGGCATTTTTTTAATTGTTGAAGATAAACTGATAATAAGACAGAGTCTATACATTCCTAAAGATCATAGGTTTGGTAAACAGATGTAGTTAGAGCCAAGGGTGGCAAATAGACGTCAACATCCAGCGTTGCAGGAGGGAGTGCAAAAAATGGCTATCTTTAGAGATAGGCAGAAGGTGACACAGAGTGGAGTGTGACTGGTGTCTTAATAGGAGTTAATCAAGTGGAGAAGAAGTAGAAGAGCAAAACACATTCAATGCATAGTTGATATTTAATCATATGGCAAATTTAAGGAAGTGTTAAGAATCTAAAATGAAGAGAGGATTGCATATGTTAAAGTGGGAGAGAGCAATCAAATATAAGAATGGAAATGAAAGGCCTTGACTTTATTACCACACACAAACACACATATCCTGTGGGCAGGGAAACTGCAACTGTTGGCTTAGCAGGAGAAGCCAGAGAGTGGGTTCCAGGGTTATAACGACCCAGTCCCACACTATCCAGATGAGAGAAAGAACAAGAGGCTATTCATAAAATAAGCAAAAATGGGGTTTTCAGAAGGTGGATTAGTCAGGGTTCTCTTAGAGGGATGGAAATAATAGTTCTCTCTCTCGATACATAATATATAACAACATATATCTCAGTATATTGTATATCTTGATACACAATATATATCTCAAGATATATATACAGATATCTATATATCTATCTATATCTACATCTATATATACTATATATAGATATGTATGTATGTATGTATGTATCTGTCTATCTATCTATCTATCTATCTATCTATCTATCTATCTATCTAAACTAATAATACACTTTTTCTCTGTTGGCTTAGCCTAACATCTCACCTAAGAACTTAATTTCTTTGTAGTGTGGAGCCAGGAAGCTGATAGCCCCAAAGCCTAGAACATGATGGGTAGTCAATGAATATTTCATGAATGAGTAAATAGTTTAGAATTTTGCCTCAAAATTTTGATATATATCTATATATGTGTGTATATATATAGATACATACATATATATATATATATAGAGAGAGAGAGAGAAAGAGAGAGCGGGGGGGAGTTGATTAAGAATTAACTTGTATGCTCACAAGGTCCCACAATAGGTTGTCTGCAAGCTGAGGAGCAAGGAGAGCCAGCCCGAGTCACAAAACTGAAGAACATGGAGTCCAATGTTCGAGGGCAAGAAGCATCCAGTATAGGAGAAAGATGTAGGCTAGCAGGCTAGGCCCATCTCTCTCCTTTTCACATTTTTCTGCCTGCTTTTTATTCTCTTGAAGCTGATTAGATTGTGCCCACCAGATTAAGGGTGGATCCGCCCTCCCCAGCCCACTGACTCAAATGTGAGTCTCTTTTGGCAATACCCACACAGACACACCCAGGATTAATACTTTGTATCCCTTAATCCAATCAAGGTGACACAGAAGGGGAAATAGAAGCTGCCTTTATTCCAGAGAATACCTTTTCTAGGCATGAAAGGTGAAACTGAGATGCAGCTGTAGAGCCCTAGCTCCAGATATATGTGGTGTGCTGATAAATTTCCAAAAAAAAGCAAAAATAATAAATTCTCAGATTCAAAGAAGAGGTTTTACATAAAAGAAACATTAATAATTTGAGAAATTAGGTGATTTTGAGGTAAAAGCTCTCAAATTGCACTGAAATAATTTATGTGTCTTTTCAGTAACATGTACTTTAAAAAGCAAACAAACAAAAACCACATTCATTTGAAAAATTGAGATGTTCATGACAGGCCTGCCCTACTTCCTCTCCTATATTAACAGGACTGAGACCTTCACATGGATCATAGTACTGTGAGGCTCCTTCCAACAATAAAGTAATAATATACTTTTCCTCTGTTGGCTTAGCCTAACATCTCACCTAGGAACTTAATGTCTTTGTAGTGTAGTGCCAGGAGGCTGATAGCCCCAAAGTCTAGAACACAATGGGTAGTCAATGAATATTTCATGAATGAATAAATAGTTTAGAATTTTGCCTCAAAATTTTGACTTTGTTTTAAAGGCACACACTCCAAAGAAAGGACATATTTTAAGCCACTATTATTCTATCATAGCTTACAGTGAGTAGGTCTCCTAGCTTTTCTTAGAGCGTGGTTTGTTAAGCAGAGACCAAAGGCTCTGAATGAGAACAAGAAAGAGGCACAATTAAATGAGAGGGGCAGTGGTGATTACAGAGATTATTCTCTAAATAAAAGCAAATGTACAAAGAACAACATCAAAATCCAATTTTAGCCCTGTGGAATTATGTTTAGGTCTTACTAGTTCCCATGAAATTTATTCTCACATATGTTCCACTTGTATTTATAATACCCTGGTTTTCTTAAACTAGCTAGTGATTTTCCTTACATTTAAAATGTTATATACACAACTGAGGGAATGTTGTATAACTATCTAACAAACATTTCAATTTACTGTAAGTTGAATACATTCTCTAGCGGTCCATGCAGGACAATATCTTTTATTTTTTACTACATAGAATACAAATATGTATTTTCCCCATCATTCCTTCCTTTACCAAACAGAATATTGATTGTTGTTTTAGAACCAACTCCCCTCCCCGTCCCACACTGTTTTTTAATTTTTTTTTTTTTTTTTTTGAGATGGAGTCTCACTCTGTCACCCAGGCTGTAGTGCAGTGGCACAATTGCAGCTCACTGCAATCACCGCCTTCTGAGTTCAAGCAATTATCCTGCATCAGCCTCCCATGTAGCTGGGATTACAGGTGCCTATCAGCACACCTGGCTAATTTTTGTATTTTTAGTAGAAATGGGGTTTCACCATGTTGGCCAGGGTGGTCTCAAACTCTTGACCTCAAGTGATCTGCCCACCTTGGCCTCCCAAAGTACTAGCATTACAGGTATGAGCCACTGCACCTAGCCTCCCCACTTTCAATCAAAGTAACATTGGAGGAGTTAATCTTTTCCTCCTGACTTCAGGAACAAACACGTAGTCTGTGAATAGAAAATCACTTTTCAATCCTTTTGCCCCAATAAAAGGTTTAGGAAGTGTGATGTACGACAAGGAAAGATAATAATTCTGAGATTCTATTTGAAACATCAGAGGCGGGAAATTACCATGTGTGGCTATAAGCCTGGAGGTACAGAAGGAACACCCAAAAGGAAAAGCATGCCTCACAAAGGAACCAGCACTAGAAAAGCAAAGCAAAATAGGATAAGAAATAGCTTCTTGATGTCATTTTGGAGAATCTGGACTTATCCACTATTGAAACTTTCAGTTGTGCATCCAGTATATGAATTATGCTGTTCTTATTCTACACATGTTGCACTATCTGTAACTTATAACCAAAAGAGCCTTTTTATTACAGTAGCTCAAATTAAAGGCAAAATGCAGCGAGCAACATTAGAAAGACAAAATGATAAGGAAGCACAAAGGTGCAGCACAAAGAAGGTAGATTTCTACCCTAATTGTGATATTAAGAAGTTGCCCTGAAACAATATGGTATTTGATATAAATCTTTAATGATAGGTGGTATCATATTGACAGTACTCAAGTTAGCTTAACTTATGAGATATGGTGAAATAAAAGAAAATGGCATGGAAAAGTGCAGAGAGTATTCAGAGAACAGGGGGAAACAGGAGACAGAGGGAAAATAACATTTTAGATGTGGTATTTTGAAAAGAAAAGGAAGAGATGGGGGAATCGGCGCATGGAGGTTCAAATGAGACAGAAGCCATCAACATCTGGAATTCATATTATGAAATTTATAAACCTTAGATAAATAAGGTTTAATTTGGGTTTAAAAGCCATAAGTTAAAGTACAAAATATTATGACAAAAATTATTTTATAGGGATAAAAGTAACAGAAACATAAAAAAGACACCAAAATATATTAGTTTTAATATCATCCAATTCAGATGATTCAGAAAGAGTTCAGAGGTTTTAAAGAAGTATCTTCTGACAGTTTTTATGCACTGAAATAATACTAAATTAGAGCTGTTAAAAGCCTGTACCACTCACATCACCTGCTAGAGAAAACTGGCCCCAAGAAAGTCACCAGTGAAAGAAAACTTTCACATGGCCCAATACACCATTGCTGTAGATGAATGTACAAGAGGAGGGCTTCTAACTAGAGGAGACCCAATATAGATGTGAACAATCGACCTTTGATTATTGTCTAAGGACTTTCACTTTGTAGGAAAATCTAATCTGACCTGATTTCACATATATTTGTAGTCAGCAATATCATGGAGATTTTTCAGTTATTATCAGAAATTTAAGTAAGATATACCAAGAGATAGAGATGCGGCAAGAAAGTATACACAGTCAAAATCAGGGTTATGGGCAAGACACAGTGATGTGCAAAAGGAAACTGTGCATAAGGAGTCAGGCATTGGCAGTGGAGAGAAGGAAAGCAATGTGATTTTTACCAGCATTCCATTAATAGTGAAGCATGAGACTAAATAACCATGTTTCCTGGAGGGGTTGTGGAGATCTTAAGGACTGTTCTCAGTTCCAGAATGTTCTTGTCTCCATTCTGGATGGTTTAGTCCTTACTAGTTCCCATGAAATTCATTCTCACATATGTTCCACTTGTATTTCCACATGTATTATGGTCCACTTGTATTATAATACCCTGCTTTTTTTTTTTTTAAACTAGCTAGAGAATCTCCTTACATTTAAATGTTAGATATGCACATATATATGTGTGTGTGTGCATATAAAAATATAAATGTTTTATAAAAATTAACATTCACTTTTATGCAGATATGTGAACACACACTAGATATCTTCAATATGCTGTAAAGTTCATTGTGAAAAATGAGAAAAAAACTTTCCCTTTTGAAAAAGAGAAAAAAAAAATGTGTCCTTAGGAAATCCAAAATTTCAGTAAAACATATTCTGCTAAAATTCTTAAATTCTGAGATAACTGATTTTTAGAATTGAGTTGGACATGTTTTTTTTCAAACTACTGGCCCTGTGACCATTGTCCTTAATCAACATCATTTAAATTCAACCCCGCTGGATTTCATTTCATATATTTATAGGATCAAAAATAGCAACATTGCCATAGTTTAACAAGAATCACAAAGGAAGCTGACTTCGAAACAAGCATGACAATTGTTTTTATGTTTTTTGAGGAAAGAGTTATTTAGATAGTGATTAAAGCAGACAACTTTGAATGTATGCTTACATTGTGACTGATCTTAAGTGATTTCTACATTCTTAAAAAAATAGTGAAACATCTACTACCTGAATTCTGTTATCACAAAAATGCATTGTGGAATGGTAAACTTAGACAAGATTAAAGAAGATAGACATGGGGCATAGAGATATGACGAGAGGTCTATGACTCCATCTGCTTATTCTAGGAGTATAGAGAGAAATAAATCTGGCATACATGACCTATTATCTTTCAACTATAGACCAAAGAGCTGGTGTAACCATTAGAATATGAAACCATTTAAAATTGTTGTTAAATTCAAGGCAGATTTTGTCTCTTGATGTGTTTTCCCAAACATAAATTACTGAAGGTCATACCCACAAATATAAATACATATGATGAATAAATTAACAAAAGATCACTGATCTTAAATACCTGGGAATTACTGAAAAAAGTGAAACACTGAATAATGAAAACTATAAAACATTGATGAAAGAAATTGAAGAAGACACCAAATGATAGAAAGTTATTTCATGTTCATATATTACAAGAATCAATATTGATAAAATCTCCATATTTCCCAAAGCAATCTATAGATTTAATGTAATTTCTATCAAAATATCAAAACATTCTTCAAAGAAAGAGAAAAAAATGGTCCTGAAATTTATATGGAATCACGAAAGACCCAGAATAGCCACAGCTATTTTAAGCAAAAAGGATAAAACTGGAACAATCACATGTCCTGACTTCAAATTATTCTATAGAGCTGTACTAACCACAAAAGTGTGGTACTGGAATAAAAACAGACACATAGACCAATGGAACAGAATAGAGACCCCAGAAACAAATTCACACACTCACAGTGAACTCATCTTCAACAAAGATGCCAAGAACACACTTGGGAAAAAACAGTCTCTTCAACAAATGATGGTAGAAAAACTGGATATGCATATGCAGAATAATAAAATTAAAACATTATCTGTCATCATAGCAAAAATATAATCAAAATGAATTAAAGACTTAAATGTTAGACCTCAAACCATGAAACTATTACAAGAAAACACTGAGGAAACCCTCCAAGATATTGGTCTGGGCAAAAATTTCTTCAGGAAATTTAGTACAGACAACTAAAGAAAATAACTGGACAAATGTGATCACATTAAGTTAAAAAGCTTCTGTATAGCAAAGGAAACAATCAATGAAATGAAGAGACAACCCACAAAATGGGAGAAAAAATATGCAAACTACCCATCTGACAAGGAAACAATAACCAGAATACATAAAGAGCTCAAACAACTCTATAGAAAAAAATATAAAAATCCAATTTAAAAATGGGCGAAAGATCTGAAATAGACATTTCTCAAAAGAAGACATATAAATGGCAAATCGGCATATGAAATGGTGTTCGACATTGATCATCAGAGAAATACAAACCAAAACTCCGATAAGATAGCATCTCAGCCCAGTTAAAGTGACTTATATCCAAAAGATAGGCAATAACAAATGCTGATTAGGATGTGGAGAAAAGAGAACCTTTGTACACTGTTAGTAGGAATGTAAATTAGCACAGTCACTATGGATAGTTTGGACATTCCTCAAAAAACTAAAAACTAAAACCATATGATACAGCAATTCCACTACTGGATATATAACCAAAAAAAAAAAAAAAAAAAAAAAAGAAAATCAGTATATCAAAGAGAGATCTGCACTCTCATGTTTGTTGCAGCTGTTCACAATAGCCAGGATTTAGAAGCACCCTGTGTCCATCAATGGATGAGTGGATAAAGAAAATATAGTACATATACACAATGGAGTACTACTCAGCCATAAAATAGAATGAGATTCTGTCATTTGCAAGGAGGTTCCTGGCTAAGTGACATAAGCTAGGCCCAAAAAGACAAACATTCGATATGTTCACTTATTTGTGAAATTTAAAAATCAAAACAATTGAACTCATGTACATATAGAGTGGAAGGAGGGTTACCAGAGGCAGGGAAGAGTAGTAGCGGGAGGATAGGGAGGAGGTGGGAACGGTTAATAAGTGCAAACAAAAAAAAAAAGAAATAATTAATAAGACCCAGTATTTGATAGTTCAACAGGTGACTATAGTCAATAATAATTTAATTGTTTTTATTTTTAATAAGTAAAAGCATATAATTGGACTGTTTGTAAAGCAAAGGACAAATCCTTGAGGGAACAAAAGCCCCATTTTCCATGATGTGATTACTATGCATTGCATGCTTGTATCAAAACATCTCCTGAACTCCATAAATATATAAATCTACGTATCTATGTAGTCACAAAAATTAAAATTTAAAAAAATTAAAGATCACTGTTTTTAAGCAGAAGTATCTAACATTTTAAATGCTTCCTGATCCTTTAAAAGGTAGAGTCATTGCTATATGATATAAAAGAATGAACAATTTAAAAATCCAAGATGATCATAATGACAGGCCAATTTGAAGATGATATGCATTTATACCACGTGATAAATTTAGAGAGTATCTGTTAGTTTGATAAAAATCCTCAGTACAATATTATCAACAAAATACCACAGCTATGTTCTCTTACCAGATGGTTCTAGAATCCAGCTTCTAGGTTTATATCCTATCCTTTAATTCAGTGTTTTTCTACTGAATTAGTTATGGTGAGTTAATTAATTGGAAAAAAGGAGATTCAGTTATAGTCACTGCAGTAAGAATTGGACATAACCCAGTGTGTGTCTTATCTAAGCAGAGCCCACAGCTGTCAACCTTTATGGACTGTGATAGGTAATTCATATAAATATAACTCACCATTTAATTTAGAATAGAGAAAATGCTATGAAGTACCTTTATCCTGTAGTCAAGCCTATGGTATGTAAAATAGAAATCAAGCTCTAAAACAAAACATAGTCCACTTGTGGAACTGTTTCTGTAAGTATACTACTATCTGAACCTACTGATAGTAGCAATTTGATAAAAGGCAAGGGGCCAAGTTTTTTTATTGTGACTGAAATCATTGTTAACTAATAGTTCAAAATCAATGAGAATATGCTCAGAGACCAAAAACTTCATTAGACAGCAACCCTCTAGATAGATCATGTGAAGAGATTGGTGACCAGGAAAAAATAAGACCAGTAATTGATGTGTAAGAAGACATGGTAAGTGCTGTTGAAGTTTTTATTTTTATTTTTAATAAGACCTTGGTAGCCCTGTCTACTGAAAATAATATCTAACATCGCACTATAATCAAGTTCTCAGGTAAACAGCGTGGCATGGAGCAGACAAAACAAGGCGGACTTCAGTTGGCTCCAGGAGTGCCTTATTAGTAACTGTCTTGAAGGCAGTGCACAGACTGGTTAGAGCACCATGCTATAGAGCTAAACAGACATGAGTTGAATACCAGGTCTCTTACTTACTGAGTTTAGTAATTTTAACTATTTAACTAAATTTCTCTGTGCTTCAATTCATTAAATTCAAAATGGTTTTGATAATATTTATCATATTTAATTGTTTTCACGATAAAATTAGAAGCTGTAGGCCAACTCCCAAGTAATGTCAACTGGCTCAAAGTGGGTCTTTCATAATTTGTAGTTATTAGTGTTTTTACTTCTTGTCAGGAAACTCTTCATGAACTCTTGGGGATGTGCTCTAGCATCCCATTGTTAGTTATTTTCCTCAAAGTAAGAAGTCCATGGAAAAATCCTCCTCCCCACCTATATTATCCAGAGCTCTATATCTCTGATATCCATTGGCTGGAATCTCACTTGAAGCTAGAGAAATAAAGCTAACATGCTGGGATAGTCATTGTATGGCACACATACATCACTGCTAAAGCTCCTTTCATAGGAGCAAGTATGATCAGTGAGTCTGGAATCTCAAATAATATGCAAGCTGAGATTTGAACAATTAATAACTTTAAGAACTTAAAGGGCTAAACTAATTGAGAAAGTAAAAGAAACCAATAAATTGTAGCATGGTAAAAACAATCTCCAACTAACTTTGATACTAACATGATATGAACCAACATAAAGGATCAGACAAAATAGAAAGACTGATCCATATGATCTGAGGAAGCAACTTTTTTTCAAGCATCCAACACTGTTGAAGGGAGAAGACATAGGATTTGGACAGACTGATGTCCCCAGGTCTCCATTGTGATTAAGCAATAATTTCTTATGAAATGTCACTTTTATTATTCTACCAATATTATACCATCAAAGTAGCTTTCTCATGAACAATGTAGTTCTGTACATAGCTTGGTAGCAGGATAATATAGTTTGTTCTTGACTGCATATAATAATTCTAATAACTAGAAAGAATTCTAATTGACACTTTAGTATTTCTGGTTTATATAACAGTCTGCCATGAGCTTAATGAGCATGAGGTAATCACTGAATGCATTGAGAACATACACCGGTTTCTGCAAAGTTAAGAGCCATAATTCCAGAATGTAGTGACTCAATTGAGAAAGGCTGTGCCTAGATTATCTTTAGCATCTCCCAAACTGAGCAAAGATATCACAGGTATCTCTTTCTCACTGTCCCTTTGAAACAGCCTTTGCCACTGCTGTCTCCACTGCTATTGCCATGATTGATACCTGGAGAATATGCAAATACCATTCAGTTCAGTCTTATAATACCCTCAATAATGATATATAGAGATATCTATGGGAATGCTTAGTTGCCGTGAAATTGATCAAACTCAAAATATTGAAGGATAGGTCCCAAGCACTTCTTACTTCCCATAATAACTTATTATGACTACTTAAATGCATAAGTTAATTTTTTTCTTTATGTTTATTCTCCACTGAGTAAAATAATATATCCTTTTATTTCCTTCTAACTACTTCTTTTGAACTTTAACAGGTGTGCTGCCAGTTCTAATATTCGGTGAGTTTTTGTGAGTGACATATAATCAGTGTCAGTGATCTAGAATTGTTTTCTGTCTCAAGACATGGTTTTTTAAATAATACTTTATAATGTACTTTATTTCCTACTAGCTCCCAATAGCAGAAAATGACATATGTTTTCCTGGATCTATGCTTGTATATACTTATTAAAAAGAATGTGGAATGTTATACCAGCATTATAGAGAAAATTACACAGATGTACTAAAATTTCATCTTAGTCTCTTAGTAGGTTGCATTTACGTAAAGGTTATTTTGCCCTTCAGGGATTCAAAACTAACTATCCTTTCAAATCTATGCTTGCTTCTAACATTACAATAAACTGAACCTTCCATGGAGTTTGGGATTATAACATACATTAACTCAAAATATTCTCTATTTAACTTTTATTATTCAACCTGTGTCAGCCACTATTGACAATAATTCTGTATGAGTTTATTTCTTTTTCTTTCTTTTTTTTTTTTTCACTCCTTATATAGCTTGTGGTTAATCAACCCTAGCAAAGTATTTAAATAAAAGGAGACCAAGATGTAGACACATGTACTCTAAACAGAGAGCTGCACAATAGTGGAAATGCAGATGTGAAATGCTTAAGCACAAGACAAGACAGAATGAATAGTATCCTGGATTATTTATAAAGCACACAATTATCACTGCAAAGTTCCACTGTAGAATGACAGTAACTTGTAATTTTCAAACATAAAGATAGACTGGTTTCTATGAGGTGGCAAAGAAACTTTACCTAAATTTAGTTCAGGTGATGCTTTGCAAAAAAAAATATAATATATAATCCATTCAACTCAGAATTATGCCTCTCTAGTTGCCCCGGACATTTTATGAGAGAGCACAGACTGTCCCAGGATAATCGTTTTGACATTAAATTTACATTAGCAAAAGTTAAATCCATACCCTATACATTGCCTATTCATCTCATTTCTCTAAGGATCAGTCAATGCATCTTCACAAGGTAGACATTCTTTTAAGGAGCATTTATTAAGCACTTAATATAGTCCAGTGAATCCAGTGAACCTAATGAAAATCTGAAACATGCTATTATTCACACATAAGTCTAATAATCACTTAACTATCTCACAGACTCAGAAATTAGATTTCTCTAACAGGTAATCTATAATTATTCTCTAAAATATTGTTCTGTTTGACTTTAATTTTCATATCCAATCATGTTTGAACAAATTAAAGAAAAGCAAAAGCAATTGTCCTCTTTCTCACAGTGCAGTAGAAAGATTTGACTTCACAAGTCCTAGTACTCTTAGTCCAGTGGTGTCTACTTCTTACATCATTCCTCACTTGAAAAAATAAATAAATAAAAGGTATTCTTAAAGCAAATATATGTATGTGTGTTTCTGTGTTTTTACACAGTAGTTATAGGTAAAGGATCTACCAGAATGTACTATCTGTTGGCAGTTTCATTGATTCAATGCCTCCCAACTTATATGTCTTAGAATATATAGAAATGGCAGGGGGCGGTAAAGAGACAAGGCTGCTTATGGTCAGCGGTAACCAGCTTTGGGACTGAAGTTGTGGCAAGTTCTTCCCAGACACTCTAAGAGTTGAAGTACTTTACATCTTGGCATAAGTGTGTCCTATTTCAATAGCACACCAACTCAGAAACCTATGTTGGACATAGTAAAATTTATGGCTTTCACCTTTCTGAACTTGAATGCCTATGTTTTCAGTCAAAGCAAAACACACATACACTTTGCAGCAAATTTGAAGACTAGAAGATAGAATTTTTATAGTAAAAAGCATACTCCCAGAAAGTGAGAAACCTTTAAAAAGAAGCAGTAACATAGCTTCCAAACATTCTTATAAACATTCTTACAGCAATACCAGCACTAGAAGTAGTAACCATAGTACCTAATGACTAGCATGTCTTAACAATGTTGCTCCCACTTCAAATTATTATCTGATTAAATCCTCACAACAGTTCTACTAGTTTATAGGGGGAAAAACTGAGGTTAATAGAAGTAAGCTAAACTGTTACAAATAGCTCATCTAGCATGTGGCAGAACCTGAAACCTAGATTGCCCTGCCAAAAAAAAAAAAAAAAAAAGCAAGCATACATACATCCAAACAACCTAAATTATATGGTACAACTTAAATCAGTTAAAAAAAAATTTTTTTTTAAGTTACCTTTTAATTTTCTTCCATTCTGCCTCAATTCCTGGAGAATAGAAAGTAGTTAAGAAATTGTAAAAGCTTGGAAACATTGGATAGATGTGAGAAAAAAAAAAAAAAAAGGAATGGGGGTAGGAGAAAACTGAGGATGTGAAAAAAAATGTGTGTGTATATATATATATATATATACACACACACACATGATTGGGATGTACTGCAGAATGTGAAACAAACAGAAAAAGGAAATCTAAAGGAAAAACCAAAGGGAGAGTACAGAAGGGCTGAACGGCCCCTAATTCAACCCTCAGAAGGCAGAGAACAGTTTTGTGTCATTACACTGAGTTTGGTCAGTACGAAAAACTAAAGAACATTACTAGGATGAGCCTCACACAGTGGAGGAGCCATCGTGGACTGGTTGAAGGTTGAAATGAATTTACTGACGGGGAAACAAAAAAAAACAATAGAGAGGTAGCTAAAGGTCTGATGAACTGACTCAATGAACAGACAAATTAGAGGAATATTACTATATTAAGAAATGAAAAAAGAAAATTGAAGACCCTCAGAGTTGCACTGGAATACTAGTGTTGCACCTCTCAAAACAAAACAAAAATTGTTCCAAATTGACATGCCTGGAGTTTCCTCAAATACTCTAGTCCAGGGTCTCTTTTCTCTTTCCTAATCTAAGAAAGTAGATTGAGTTGCTTGTGAACCTATCATTCAGAGAGCTCAGCCACAGTATTTGCAGATTCGTGCCCAAATCTCCAAATTCACAAATGTAGTGCTGGTTCCATGTTAACTATGCTCTCTTTTCTTCCTCCAGTGCTTATGGATGGTCCCCAAGGCTAAATGAAATCCCCACATCAGATGAAGTCGCCTTTTCCTTTGAGATTCAAATACAGTCCTCATCCTCCCTTCCCTAGTCAAAGCCCTGTGGGAAGATCAATGCCTTCACCAATAAATTTGCAAATTCTTTGTGCTTCTGACCTCTCTGAGGTCCTGTTTCCTAATGACATTTGTATTTCATTGACATTTCCTCTTCCCTGGCTGTTTTCTTCTTTCTACTTATGTCTACTAAATGAGCCCCTTCTCTACATTCTCAATAAACAAACAAACCAGTGCATATATATGTTTTATAAATAAGACTTACATTTTCATTATCCAGAGTGATCGCTGTCACTGTATTCTCTGAACACTAATCATCTGGGGAAAGCAAGTAATAGCCCTTTGTTTGGCTTACCAGTCAATTTTAAAGGTACTACTAACGTGTGATATATTTGAAAATTATGGTCGGGTGCAGTGGCTCACGCCTGTAATCCCAGCACTTTGGGAGGCCGAGGCAGGTGGATACGAGGTCAGCAGATTGAGACCATCCTGGCTAACATGGTGAAACCCCGTTTCTACTAAAAATACAAAAAATTAGCCAGGCGTGGTGGCTGGCACCTGTAGTCCCAGCTACTGGGGGGCTGGGGCAGGAGAATGGTGTGAACCCGGGAGGCGGAGCTGGCAGTGAACCGAGATTGCGCCACTGCACTCCAGCCTGGGCGACAGAGCGAGACTCCGTCTCAAAAAAAAAAATTAATTTGGACAGAGTCACATGATTAGTAAACAGCAGGACAAGACTAGCCACCGGATTGTCTCCCTCTGAGTCCCAGTGAGATATCTCTGAGAATCTCTCATTCTACACTGCTCCCCAATGCAAGAACAGAAGCCAGCAAATGTGTCCTGCGGAAGTCAGCCACCATGTTCATCAGAGCTCTCTAAGGGCTTGATCTAACTCATCAGGTTTCACCCCACAGTCCCTGGGTAAGTCCCTATTTGGCAGACATAGCTGAGGCAAGTGAAAATTTCCATAATCGTATTAATGTACTATGTTTTAGTAAAACGTGTTATTTAAAAAAACAACAGCTTTTACCATCATTTTATTTTTCTATTCTAACATTTGTAATGAGCCCTTCTGCCACTGTCTCTAAAGCAAATTCATGTATCACATGCTCTGATGGGCTGCCAATCTATATTTATGAAGTTATCCATTACTACATAGAAACAACCATTTAATTCTTCAGCCTCTCCAGCCTCTGACAATTCATCATCCCCTTAGCATATCCAGTTCTGTTACTGGTTTATTACCTTTGCGCACAATTTACTATTTAACTTTATTTACTTGTATTGAAATCCAAACTTCGAAGGCTACCTCATTCACAAACACACACACAAGTACGTAGCCCTCAACTTGATTTTTTACATTGAAATTACCTTTGTCCTTTATCACAGAATTTTGTTTCTAAAATATCATATCTTGTCTTGCATATTTTAATAAATATTTTTATAAATATTTATAAATATTTATAAAATTTTATAAATATTTCTATAAATAATTTCTGCATATGTCTTTTTTCTATTCTATAAGGACAAGGACATGTTTCATCTTTGTATATTACCCTTTACCACTTCTCCTTCCCTAATTTATTAAAGACATAGGGTTTAACAATAGGCTAATTTGTTTAAGACACAGGGTTTAACAATAATATACTTAATTATGTTAAGTCAATGTCTTTTCATAGACTATTAATTGTGAGTTTTTTTTTCATTTATAAAATACCACTACTAAGTTGGCACTTTCCAAAAGTTTAAAAATCTTACCAAAAAGAAGCTTGATACTGCTTAATCCCACATTAAGTTCTTTGTTTATTTTTGATGACAGTTTCAACAACTCCAATTTAAGGCTTTTGGTCCTTCTGAAACTCATAAAGGAATGCACCACTACAGGCATAGAAGCAGATCTCAGAATTTCCAATATATGCAGGTTCATGCTATCTACTTGACAAAAGATTATTGTTCCCAAACGATGAAAGGAGAATTCTTACAAAACCATACCTTGTTGCTTCTTAAGAAACTAATAGGAATATAGAATACACATTATGTCTGTTTTTTTAGGCAGTGAGTTTGGTGTTTCCTTTTTATCTAGTAAGACATTTCCCTGAAATCCCACCCCCCCCCAAAAAAAAAAAAAAGGAAGTAGTGCCTCAGGTATATTAAAAGCATCCATGTATGGTGGAGGAAGGAAAGAAGAAAGGCAGGAAGAGAATAGTTGATTCATTTTTAATTTAATTACAAAATCTTTGTTAAACAACCATAGTATATTAGTATAAAGGTCAAAAGCCTCAGAGTGAGACATGAGATTTGAAGCCTGGCCCATCAGTGTTGGGATATATATTGAATTTAGGAGGAAGTATGTTAATTAAATTGATAGTAAAGATATAGCTGAAGCTCCAGATAAAACTTACAAGGATTAACATATTATCTACAGTTTATAATTAACCTCAAAATTACTTAGATATCTTCAAGAAAATGTTTAATACTCTAATTCAAAAATATTTATTAAGCACCCTGTGGAATATGCATTAGTCAGGCTTATTGTATACAAACAAACCCCAAATCTCAGTGGCTTAATAAAACAGAAATTTATTTCTCACAAATGCTGTATCGACCATGTGGACACCTCAGGTAAGACCATTTCACATGTAACTAGGATTTCTAGGCAGATGAAAGCTGCATAATCTTGTGACTGTACCACATGGAGCTAGGGGCCTCTTCGGTCACCTTGTTCAAAAAAAGACAATGCTAGAGAATTTTGCAATTAAATGCTTAGACTTGGATATGGCTTACTTAGCCACTTCTGCTCAGATCTCACTAATTATAATAGGCCATAGCCCAACCCAACAATAAGAGGATGAAGTATATTCCACCAGTGTCCCTAGAGGGAGAAATTAAAAAATTGAGGACAATATACATCTCCATCACAGGATACAAAAATTTAATCAAACAGTACCATCCTGGTTCTATATTCAATGTTTTCATGACTTATTTCTCTCTCAGATATGGCTTTATTGTTAGAAAGAAATCTGATAATGAGAAGAATTCATGCAAGGAAACCAACACAATATAAATAAGAGTCAAATACCAGAGCACCTTGATCTCCATACCTTCACAATGAACATTAGAGCTGAAATTCATCCAATATACACTCTACGGGATTGTTTTCTGCTGATCTTTATTCTAATTGGTTGGTTCTCTCTTTTCATTCATCAGGGCACATGACATACCCATTTGTTAAAGATTTTGAACATCATTCTTTGCTAAAGATTACAGGAATCCATAAAATATGGAGCTGCCTGGAGTACTATTTTAAAACAATCTATGTATTATAAAACAACATTATAGCAATAATAAATATGTTAATGTATGCTGTTATTGCGAAGTATATTTTTTATATTTATTTATTCTACATGTCAATGCTAAATAGTATAAATAACATGAATGTTTTGCTAAATGAGTATGTATATAATGACTTGTCTTCTTAGTTGCATATCTTATTTACTTGATAAGCAGAAAAGAAATTTTCCAAAGTATGTTCACAAATTGCATCTTCAAGGATTACTTTTAAACAAATAAGTGGAGAAATGATGTCTAATATATTTGCTTAGGACAAGAGAAAAGCTTTGAACTAACCAGATTATTGTGAAAAATGCATGGGTCATCCAAATCATTTCCCTAAAGCCCTTTTATGTACTAAGAAAGCAAGCAAAAGCAATTCATGTTTAATTAATGTGTAGCATATCTAGCATATTCATTTTAGAAATCAGACTTTAAATCTGACATTGAAGAGTTATATTGTTGTCCCTGGTGGGAAAAAATAAGTTTAGGGTATTTATTTTCATCTTACCAGATATTTATAGTATATGATAGAACATGAATTGGATTGATTATCAGGAGACCTCAATTTTACCTCAACTTTATTCCTAAATTGTAAATAAGCGAATGTCTTCAAGTTTCAGTTTGTTCATAGTATGAAGAAACGAAATGATTTTTAAGTTTTCTTCCAACTCCAGTCTCCCATGTCTTAGAGATTTTACACTACCACAGAGGTTTATGGTTGCCTCACAGCTTTTGAGGAGGCAATCCTCTTCATGGCAGTAATGCACAATAGTTACAAGTAAATCCACTAGAAATAGACTGCCTAGATTTGACTCATAGCTTTACCACTGTCAGTCATCTCGTCAGTAAAACTGAGACAATAACAGCATCCAACTCGTAAAATATTCAGTAGATTAAATTAGTTCACACTTGCAAATGCATCTAGAATATTATAATGTAGCAACCACTCAATTATCATTAGTTATGATATCGTTAGGCTTTTTTTTTTTTTTTTTTTTTTGGCTGTGTGAAAATGCTGGTATCCTAATGGTGATGGAATTTACTGAGCTAGTATTCATAACACGTTTGAAATAGGATATTAAACTCTTTCCATATGGTGCTTGATATAACTCAGTGAGTGATATTGTTTGGCTGTGTCCCCACCCAAGTCTCATCCTGAAGGTGTTTTTGCCCATGCTATTATCATGATAGTGAGTTAGATCTCAGAAGAGCTGATGGTTTTATAAGGGACTTCCTTCTTCACCGGGAACTCATTCTTCTTCCTGCTGCCATGTGAAGAAGGATGTATTTGCTTCCCCTTCCTCCATGATTCTAAGTTTCCCTTGCATGGGACCTGTAGCCCATTAGTTTAGGCCAATTTCTCCCATTTGGAATAAGTGTCTTTACCCAATGCTTGCACCCCCATTGTATCTAGGAAGTAACAAACTTGCTTTTGAATTTACAGGCTCATAAGCAGAAGGGACTTGCCTTGTCTCAGATAAGACTTTTGAGTTGGACTTTTGAGTTAACGCTGGAATGAATCAGGATTTGGGGGGACTGTTGGAAGAACATGATTGCGTTTTAAAACGTGAGGACCTGAGATTTAGGAGGGGTCAGGGGTGGAATGATACGGTTAGGCTTTGTATCCTCACCCAAATCTCATCTTGAATTGTAGTTCCCATAATCCCCACATGTTATGGGAGGGACCAGGTGGAGATCACTGAATCATGGGGTCAGTTTCCTCCATCCTGTTCTCATGGTAGTGAGTTAGTTCTCATGAGATCTGATTGTTTTATAAGGGGCTCCCCCTTTCACTGGGCAATCATTCTTCTCCCTGCTGCCATGTGAAGAAGGATGTGTTTGTCTCCTCTTCCTCCATGATTGTAAGTTTCCTGAGGCCTCCCCAGCCATGCTGAACTGTGAGTCAATTAAAACTCTTTCCTTTGTAAATTACTCAGTCCCAGGTATGTCTTTATTAGCAATGTGAGAACAGAGTAATACAGTGAGCCAAAATGTATCAATAATTAGTGGGCTGTACCTCCCAAGTTTAACAAGAATATAGTAACCACAATGCTATCATGAATGATAGAGTTTGAGATTAAAGGACACTAAAGAGACGTGATCCGACACTTTCTATTTACTATAATGAATGCTATAGGGACAAGGAGCAAAATTTGGAAAAATGTCTATGTGGTTTAAAATACATACAATAATTTTTGATGTTCCTTCCTTTAGAAGATAAGCCTAATTCGCCTATCCATTAGTGTGAGTTTTACTTTGTGACTCACTTCTAACTAATAGATAGTGGTAGAAATAGAGATGTCACTTCCCAGACTAGATAATTAAATAGCTTCACCCTTGCTCTCTCTCCTAGATCGTGCACACTGAGGAAGATAGTCATCAAATCATTAAGACAGCAAACAACTCTGTGGATAGATCCACATAGTGAGGGACTGAGTTCTCCAAATAGCAGCTACATGATGAGTGAGCCATTCTGGAAATGAATCATAAGCCCAGGCAAGCCTTTATATAACAACTGTTTGAAGGTAACCATACATAAAGACTTGATCCAAAACCATTCAACTAAATCACTCCTGACTCTTGACCTACAAAAAAAAAAAAAAAAAAGTGACATAAGTGTTTTCTTTTGTTCGAGTTTTTTATTTCTTTAATTTTGGTAATATACACATAACAAAATTCACCATTTTAGCTGTTTTTCAGTGTACAATTTAATGGAATCTAGTACCCTGATATTTTTGTACTTCCATCACCACCACCCATCCACAGAACTCTTTTCATCTCCCAAAACTGAAATTCTGTACTCATTAAATAATATCTCCTCATTCCTCCCTCCCACAGCCCCTGACAATCAGCATTCTACTTTCTGGCTCCATGAATTTAAATACTCCATGTATCTCATATGAGTGATATTATATATTATCTGTTCGCGTCTGCTTTCTTTTACTTAGCACATGACTTTTTCAGGTTCATCCATGATGTAGCATCTGTCAGCATTTCTTACTTTTTAAGCTGAAAACCATTCAATTGTATGTATGCTCTATATCTTATTTATCTGTTTATTTGTTTATGGACACTTAGGGTGCTTTAATCTTCAGCTCTTGTGAATAATGCTGCTAAAAACATATAGAAATATTAACAAACATCTCTTCCAGTCCCTTGATGCACCAAAGTTTTAAATTTTGATGAATTCTCATTATCTATTTTTTTTTCTTTTGTTGCTTGTGCTTTTGGTGTCACATCCAAAAAAAACATTGTCAAATCCAAAGTCATTAAGCTTTTCTTCCAGTGTTTTTTTCTAAGAGTTTTATAGGTTTTTCTCTTGTAATTTGGCCTTCGGTTCATTTTGAATTAACTTTTCATATAGTAGAAGGTAAAAATCCCACCTCATTATTTTGCATGTAAGTATCAAGTTTTTCCAAGACCATTTGTTGAATAGACAGCCCTTTCTCTATTGAATGGTATTGGTACTCATGACAAAAAGCATTTGACCATGTTTGTAAGAACTTATTTTGAGGTTCTTTATTCTAGCCTATTGGTTTATATGTTTGTCCTTATGCCAGTATCACATTGTTTTGATTACTGAAGATTTGTAACAAGTTTTGATATCAGGAAGCATGAGACCTCTAACTTTGTTCTCCTTATTCAAGGTTTCTTGGATATTTAGGGACCTGTGAAATGTCTTATGAATTTTTGGATATATTTTTCTATTTCTGCAATAAAAATATTGTTGGAAATTTGATAGGTATTCCATAGAATATGTAGATCACTTTGGGTAGTATTGCCATCTAAAGGATATTAAATCTTCCAATCTGCAAATGAAAAATGCCTTTCCATTTATTTGTGTATTTTCTTTCAGCGACATTTTATAATTTTTAGTGTATAGGGCTTTTACCTACTTGCCTAAGTTTATTCCTAAGTATGTTTTTTTTTTGTTTTGTTTTTTGTTTTTGACATGTTGTAAATGCAATTGTTTCTTAATTTCCTTCTTGATTGTTGTTAGTGTACATAAATAAGGTGATTTTGTGTATTGATTTTTGTAGCTTAAATCATTGTTGATTTCGTTTATTACTTCTAACAGGGTTTTTGGTGGACTTCTTAGGGTTTTATACATGTAGGATAATTTTATCTGTGAACAGCGATAACTTTACTTCTTTATTTCCAATTTGGTTGTTGTTTCCTTTTTCTTTCCTAATTGCTTTGCTAAGATTTCCAGTATTGTGTTGAATATAAATAACAAAAGGAACTATCTTTATCTTGTTCCTGATTTTAGAAAAAAAGATTTCAGTCTTTCACTATGGAATATTATGTTAGCTATGGGTTGTATTTTGTTGAGGTAGTTTCCTTTTATTTCTAGTTTCTTGAAGATTTTTTATCAAGAAAGGTTATTGACTTTTGTCATTTTTTTGTGTGTGCTTAAACTGAGATAATGTGACATGGCTATTTTTCTTTATTCTCTCTCTTTTTTTTTTTTTTTTTTTTTTTTTTTGAGATGAAATCTCACTCTGTTGCCCAAGCTGGAGTGCAGTGGCACAATCTAGGCTCACTGCAACCTCCACGTCCCAGGTTTAAGAGATTCTCCTGCCCCAGCCTCTTGAGTAGCTGGGACTACAGGCACATGCCACCATGCCTGGCTAATTTCTTTCCTTCTTTCTTTCTTTTTTTTTTTTTTTTTTTTTTTGGTGCTTTTAGTAGAGATGGGGTTTCACTATGTTAGTCAGGCTGGTCTTGAACTCCTGACCTCATGATCCACCCGCCTCAACCTCCCAAAGTGCTGGGATTTACAGGTGTGAGCCACTGCACCTGGCCTCTTTTTTCTCTTGATGTGGTGTGTTACATTGATCAACTTTTATATGTGGAACCATTCTTGTATTCTATTAGCAAACTCCAGTTGGTCATGGTGTATAACCTTTTTACTATACATTGAATTTTGTTTTCTTGAATTTTGTTGAGGATTTTTACATCAATATTCATTAGAGATATTGGTTACTAGTTTTCTTTTCTCATAATGTCTTTGTTTCTGGCTTTGGCATTAGAGTAATGCTGGTCTTATAGAGTGAGATTAAAAGTGTTTTCCCCTCTTCAATTTCTGGGGAGAATCTGAAAAGTATTACTGTTAATTTTACATCAAATGATTCATAAAATTTACCAGTGCAGGCATCTAGTCTGGGCTTTTTAAATATTTTTCCTTGAGAAAGTTTTGATTACACATTTAATATCTTTACTAATTACAGGTTTATTCAGATTATCTATTTCTTCATGATTTATTCTTAGTAGACTGCATGTTTCTACAAATTTGTCCATTTCATTAAGACGATACAATTTGTTGGCATACAATTGCTGATAGTACTTTCTTATAATCCTTTTCATTGATATAAAATAAGTAGTAATATCTTCTTTTCTTTCCCTAATTGGTCTAGCTAATGGTTTGTCAATATTCTTGCTCTTTTCAAAGAACTAACTGTTGGTTTTGTTGAATTTCTCTATTGTTTTTCTACTATCCATTTTGTTTATTTCTGTTATAATATTTATTATTTACTTATTTCTAGATTTGGGTTTTGTTCATTCTTCTTTTTCTAGTTCTTTAATATGTAAATTTAGATTGTTGATTTGAGATTTTTCTTCCATCTTATAAATATTTATAGCTACAAACTTCCCTCTTAACACTGCTTTTACTGCCTCCCACAAGTTGTTATGTATTGTGTTTTTATTTTCATTACTCTTGAGATATTTTCCAATTTCCTCTGTGACTCCTTCTTTTTCCCATTGGTGGTTTGAGTGTGTTGTTTAATTTCCATATATTTCTGTCATTTCCTGTTTTCATTTTCCATTGATTTCTACTTTTATTTCATTCTGATCAGAAAATATAATTTGTATGATTTTAATCATTGTAAATTTATTGTTTTGTTTTATAACCTAATATATGGTCTATCCTGGATAAAATTCCATGTGCACTTAAGAAAAAATGTGCATTCTTCTATTGTTGGGCAGTGTTCTACATATGTCTGTTAAGTCACATTGGTGTATACTGTTGTTGAAGTCCTGTGCTTCTCTGATCTGGCTAGTTGTTCTATCCATTATTGAAAGTGGAAAATTCAAGTCTCCTACTATCATTGTAGAGCTTTGTATTTCTCTTTTTAATTCTGTCAGTGTTTGCTTCAGCTGTTTAGTAGCTCTGATGTTTGGTGCATATATCTTTATAATTATTATATCTTCTTGGTGAACTGACTCTTTTACCATTATATAATGTTCTTCTTTTAACCTTTAACAATTTTTCACTTAAAAATGTATTTTGTCTGATATTAATATAGTCATGTTTGCTCTATTTCAACTACTATATGCATGGAATAGCTTTCATTTGCAATCTATGCATGTCCTTAGAACTAAAATTTGTCTCTTACAGAAAGCATATAGCTAGATTTTATTTTTTTTTAATACAATCCACCAATATATGTCTTTTGATGGGGGCAGGGGAGGTTGTCCACAAGCGTTTGTTTTGTTTTGTTTTTAAACCACTATATTTTGGAGTAATCACAGCAATAGAAAACTAACATAATACCTGTAGATTAGTTAACATTATCATATCAATGTAAATTTCCTTATTTTTATAATTATACTATGGTTACGAAAAACACATTCCTAGTTTAAGGGAAATCATATGAATGTATCTTCAGGGTTAAGAGATATAATACCTCAGGTTTTCCTTAAATGTTTCATAAAGACCGCAAGATGACAATGCAATGTGGTAAAATGTTAACTGCTGGCAATAGAGGTTGAAGGTAAATAAAATTATGTGTTATTATTATTTCAACTTTGCTTTACATATAAAATTATGCTACAATTTCAAATATTAAATAAAACTTAATTTGGAGAATACAAATTAAGGACATATTAGAATCCACAGTGGAAATATAGCACTGAAACTAACTTTTAGCTTTTTTGGGTTTCCAGAAGAGAAGAAGACAGAAAAATGAATAGAGGTAATATACAGATAGACACTGAGTGAAATATGTTACAGAATTGAGGAAAGATCTTAATATGAAGATTAAGTTATCTAAAATTCAAAAAATGTAAACTAAAGGAAATTAATGCCTGGACATATAGTACAAATGCATGACACTAAAGCCAATGAAAAAACATTAAATATTGTAGGAGGAAAGATTATCTTCTTCAAAGAAAGCAATAGCTTAAAAGGTAACTTTTATACTTTTTTTTTCCTTTTCTATCTTTTTTTTTTTTTTTTTTTGAGACAAAGTCTCACTCTGTCACTCAGGCAGGAGTGCAATGACACAATCATAGCTAAATGCAGCCTTGAACTCCTGGGATCAAGTCATCTTCCCAAATTAGCCTGTCGAGTAACTGGGATTATAGGTGCATGCAACCACACTCAGCAATTTTTTTGTATTTTTTGTAGATACAGGGTTTTGCCATGTTGCCCAGGCTGATCTCAAACTCCTGGGCTCAAGCAATCCACCTGTCTCAGCCCCCCAAACTGCTGAGATTACAGGCATGAGCTACCATGCTTGGCCAATGGCTGACTTCTGAATCGCAAAGATGATGACCAGAGACCAGTGTAGCAATAGGTGGAATGTAACAAAATAAAATAACTGGTAACTTACAATCATATGCTTTAAAAAATGACTTTCAGTGAGGAGAATAAAATAAAGACATTCATAAACAAACAAAAACTGAGCTCTTGCTACCAATAATTATAAAGGGACATTTTAAATGTTCTGCAGGAGGAAGTAAATAATCTCAGAAGAAAAATGTCAGATATAAGAAGGAATAATGAGCAATGTCAGTGACCAATATGCCTGTTTATCTATATTAAACAAAAATGAAGTTGTCATCTGGATTAAAAACTGTAATGGAACTAAAATATATAAAAATTGCATATAAAATAATTATAGTTAAGTTATTATGAGCACCTATATTATTTTGAAAGTGAATAAAGATTAAAACTGACACTTTGATGAGTTTATGCATCATAACTTTTCTAGTGTTTATATTAGAAATTAAAATATGATTATTAATTGAACAGAAAGAAATATGAATGAGAATAATCAATTCAAAATATCCAAGAAATAGACAAAGATAAAAGGAATTAGACAAATAAAAAACAAAGATAACAGTGAAGACATAATAAAAATATGGTAGCATTTGTAATAAATGTAAATAGACTAATTACCTCAGCTAAAATACAAAATTCAAAGCTATAGCTGAGTGGCAGAGAAGCAGTATGGTTCCATTAATGTATTTTATATATTTCAAAACTTTATAATTTATATATCTCACAATAAATATATATTGGTAAAAATATAGCTTAAAATCATAATAAAAAGAAAAATGATGATAACAAAATTCAAAAGAAAAGTTATCTCTGAGAGGCCACAGAAAGGGATTGGATTAAGGAAGAACATACTTGTTAATTCAGGATATGTTATTTTTTTTCCTTACACAAGATTCTGGGCCTAATGGTTATGCATTGTATACTTTCACCTACCCATCATATATTTTAAAATGTTTGTTTCCCTCCATATTCAATACAACTAATAAAAAAGAGGCAGCATCAAAAATAAAAGATTTTACATGAATATGGAATGTGTCATATCTCTCTTCTGATGCTACATTTTCTGTCGTCTTGAGAAGGAGAGCTGTCTTTGATTGAGGAACCGACTGAATGAATACAGCATTGCAGAAACTAAACCGGGGGCAAGTCCAGATGACCATTAACTTCTGCCAGGTAGTTAACTGTTGTAGACTGCAAAAATGTCCCAATTTCTCACCACTGCCTTTATAGTGTGACCTTGCAACTACCTCTGTCCAGAGGTGGAGTCTATTTGTCTATGTCTTGTATCTGGGATAGGCTTGTTACCTGTTTTGACTAATAAGATGCAGCAAAATAAATAAATAAATAAATTAAATAAATAAATAAATAAAAATGCTGGGCCAGTTCTAAGTACTGATCTCAAGAAGTTGTAAATACTATTCTTTGTCTTGAGATCCTGCTATCCCTTCTGTGAATCTGTCTAAGCTACCCCACTGTATGATGAGAGACATGTGACCCAGTCACTCCTGTTGTATCTGCCAGAAACTTGAAAATAGATGATCGAGGCCATCCCGGAGTAGCCAGCCTTGGCCTGCTCTACAGCTGACTTCATATGCGTAAGTGAGCTTAGGTACAATATTGAACCTAGGATCATCAAAACTGCCTGCCCATTGTTGTTAGGGACTCGTGGATCGCTAACAATAAATGATTGTTGTATTATGCATGTAAGTTTGGGGGTTAATCAAAGCAGATATCATAAATAAACTGATTCTACAACTTTATAAGCACTATTTCTTTCCTTCCTATTGTTCTTTTGTTGTGAAAGTACTCATAGAAATGTTAACCTGGATATAATTTTGTAAACATATGAAACATGAAGTGGCCATGAATATTTCTATTGCATGTAAAATGTTCCCATTTTGAAAAATTTGAGACATGGAAATCTTCAAAAATGACAGATTTAAAATCACATTTTTAGAAAGCCAAATGGGATAAAGTTTCTTAAGGATAAAACAGAAAAACTCAAGAGAGATGCACAGGTTAGGAAACTGAGATGTGCTGATATTCCTTCTTCAATTTGTGGTGCTGTGAAAACCTTGTACTATGGAGCCACAGTATTCATAAGAAGAAGAGAACAGGGGTGGCAGGAGGTATTTTTAACAAAGTCATCAAGGTACTCATGAGGATGGCATATTTTCCATGAACAAGCAGCATAACTTAGTACTTTGTTCGAACGCCACACACAGCATAATGGAAGTGGCACTTTCAGAATACTGATTCTCCCACAGGGAACTCAACAGTGAACTAGGAAAAGATCACAGGCTCTGACAGTTGATCGGTGAATTAATTAGATGTTGAACTTCTTTAATGCTACGGTAAATTACATGTGGAGCGTGCACTCAGAGTCATAAAAAGATTCCAAGAATGCTAGGTGTCACACAACAGTAGGGCAAAATGTAATCAGAATCCAGAGCAGGGCCCAATGCAAATCGGTTTACCAGAGGCCTGCTGAGATTAATCTTACTTGTATCCTTTTCGGAGGGGAAAATTTAGACTGAGTGGCACAATTATTTAGGCTACGAGCAAAAGGAATTGGTGCTTTTTTTTTTTTTTTATTCTGTCTAAATTGTTCTTGACACAGACTTAGAAAGTTAATATTTATCAACTTTTTACCCACCTTTAAAGTCACACCTCCTCATGTAATCTGTCAAGTGATAGGAGATTTTGAAGAAAGAACAGAGAGAGGGCCATTTTTTATTCTGCTATGTCCACATTTGTCATTGCTGCCTATATGCTCTCAGAAAATACTAATTGTTGGCCTTCGTTGCTAAATACATGTTGGTATGTAATATATTGTTCTTATCAATTGTGTGATCTTGGGCAAGTTAATTAATTTCTTTAGCCCTCGGTTTCTTCATTTGCAGAATGGGGACAATGACAGTATTCATTCTGTAGGGCTATAATGTGAATTAATTATGTAAATATTGCAAAGTACTTAAAATAGTGCCGGGCAAAGTACTTAAAATAGTGCCGGGCACTTGGCAAGTGTTATAAAAGTTGCTGAATGAATATTGAAACAAAAACAATGTTCACCTATTTCCAAAGAGATCCAACACCATTTAAACTTCTGATCATTCAGTAAAAAAGACTTTGATTTCCAACATAGTGAATAACCAAAAATGAGACTTTCCCTGGGAAAATGAAGCTTTCATAGAGGTAAATAGAAGAATATTAAGATGTGTGAGCGTTCAATGGAGTTTTACTCTTCTTCCCTATTATCTTCTGTAACTAGGAGGATATAGAAATAAATATAGATTAGGAATTATATCTGTCGGGCCAAAAAAAGTCATCTAAATTCATTTCAAACTTCTTTTCTGCTGACAAGTAGATGCTGCTGCTAACATATTGAGGTGCAGTTGTATTTTTTTTTTTGGTGGGGACAGAGTCTTGCTCTGTTGCTTAGGCTGGAGTGCAGTGGTGCCATGTTGGCTTGCTGCAACCTCTGCTGCCCGGGTTCAAGCAATTCTCCTGTCTCAGCCTCCTGAGTAGCTGGGACTACAGGTGCTGGCCACCACGCCTGGTTAATTTTTATATTTTTAGAAGAGATGGGGTATCACCATTTTGGTCACGCTGGGCTCGAACTCCTGATCTCAGGTGATCCACCCGCTTTGGCCTCCCAAAGTGTTGGGATTATAGGAGTGAGTCACCGCACCCGGCCTGCAGTTATATTCTGATTAGATATCCTGCATGCCCTGTGAGAATGGCATGCAACAAATGCAAACACAATTTGCTGCAATTCAATTCTTACCATGAGCAAAATACTGGGAAAGACCTTGAAGAAAATGCAAACTAAAAACTGGAATAAGTTCCTCTGCTTCATATCTCCAAAGTATGTATTAATAATATTTTAATATCTTTCACAAATTATAAGTGACTGAAAATATATATGGGTATATAAAGAACACATAAAACATTTTAAAATGTTATTTTTAATTTTAGCTCCTTTCTCTTCCCCTGTCTGCTGTATGCTGAAGATGACTGCTGAGTCATGACAAGTCCTGCACTGCTGACAAAATGCATAAGGATTATATAGGGTTGAGTTGAGATAAACACAAAAAGTGGACCAATATTCCTGGAAGAGATTATATCTGAATTATTATACCTAAAAAGTCTTGAGTTATTTAAGCCCCTTATTAAGACTGATGATACTACAATATTCATGAGGAACAAAAATGCTATCTATAGATAACATGAGATATTTGGTAAAGAGAAGAAAGAAATTAAATATTTATATTGGGAGAGGATATTGTGTCCTGCTTTATTCTTAAGAGGATTTGGGATGGTATCATAAGTTGGTTTTGATGCAGGATAAAAATAAATGAGGAAAAAATTTAAAACAGATACAATAATGCTAGGGATAAAATTAGTACCTACTAGAAATTAGGTAAGACTATGGCTAAGGGAATCTAGGATGATTGGACTTCTTCCTCAGCCCACAGTACTGCTTTTTTTGTTACTCCTAGGGGAGCTATCTGCAAGGAACAATGACAAAAGAGGACTAAGTTCCACTTTCTTATTAAACAGTCTTTGAGACCTATATGCTACGATAGCGCTGTGATAAACAGGACTGGAACCAGAGTCTAGTTAGAAGTCTGAGCGACCTCTACTGCTCACTCTTGATTTAAGCCCAAATAGTAGATTTTAGGTTGATCAGGTTGGATGCCTTCAAGGGAAAAATAGGTCAGAGAGAGAATAGGGAGTAAGACTTTGGTCAGTTTAACCTTTTGAGATAAGATAAAAAGGAGAACAGTATTAGGAAGAAGGATGACTGGGCTTCTCCATGTAGAAGGGCCTTTCAGTTTGAAAGGAAAAGAGAGAAAGAGATAAATTTTCATCGAATGGCTATCACACAGAACCAAGGAATCTCTCTAATGAGATCATTATATCCTCTTCTTGGGGACTAGATTTTTTTGTCTCCCAGAAAGCTCTTTCTGTAGTTATTATACAGATGTTCCAGATATTGACCTTGTTATAATTCAGGTCCCAGCTTAAAATATATCTACAGTGACAATACAATTCAAAGTAGCCAGCTCTTCAAGCTCTCACCTTGTTTTACTTTTAACTTAGCACTTATTACTGAATATTTTCTTTCAAATATTTTTATTATTAATGGACTCCATATCAAAACTACCCATCTAGAACATAAGGTCTATGAAAACAAGGACTTCATCTATATTATTTACATATGCGTTTACATATATATGTAACATATATATGTATTTATATGTTACATATATATGTATTTATATATATAAAACTCATATATCTATATAACTCATATATATATGAGTTATAAGCGAACACAATAGGTACTCAATAAAGATTTAGCAAATAAATACATGCATGAAAATGTGTTTTAGTAAGCCAAGAAAGGTGGTGGAAAAAGAGATGCTTCTTGAGAACTTACTTTAATATTGGCAATAGCTGACATTTATCAAGAGTGTTAATCTTCTGAACAAAACCATAACATAAACACTGAAGAGAAAAATGCAGTGGCAACTTGATCAAATCTACTCTAGATCTAAATAAAAGATATGGGATCCACACCTAGACTGATCTCAGAGCAGTTATGCTTCACTACCATGTATGCCATTAGATTCTGTTTACATGACAAATATATGCAACAGATTTAGTTCTGAAATTCCTAGTATTCCACACACACATGCAAATAAATCTATTGCATGATCCAATAGAATCGTAAGTTAAAAATAAATGAGACGCCATAAAAAAACCTTGCTATTTGGAGTGGTGAGACTGAAGGAAAATACGTACCATGGTCTCCTGAATGGAGAAACTTCATAAAGGATGAAGAAAAACACACCGTGAATTACACCATGAATAATATTACTACATGCAAGCATGAACTTCCAGCATTTATAATACAGATCAGTGTAAGTTGATAGCATTGATTCAAGTTTTGGTTTAGTGAAGGCACTTCTATGGAGAAAATATAAAGATTTTAATAGCCTTGTTTAATCCATTGGTAAAATTAAAGCTATGTAGATGAATGAAACGGATTAATATCATTCAGGCAATCATTCCTCAACATTATTTCTGACACCTACATTGATGATCAATATTGGCTGGTAGAAGTTATGATGTATGTATTTTATGATGAGTACCAGACCATAGATATTTAGTGTTACTTTTTTTTTTTTTTTTTTTTCTTTTTAGATGGAGTTTCATTCTTGCTGCCCAGGCTGGAGTGCAATGGCGCGATCTCGGCTCACTGCAACCTCCGCCTCCGGGTTCAAGCGATTCTTCTGCCTAAGCCTCCTGAGTAGCTGCGATTACACAAATGCACCACCACACCCAACTAATTTTTGTATTTTTAGTAGAGATGGGGTTTCACCATCCTGGTCAGGCTGGTCTCAAATTCCTGACATCAGGTGATCAACCCTCCTCAGCCTCCCAAAATGCTGGGATTACAGGTGTGAGTCACCGTGTCCGGCTTAGTGTTACTTTTTAAGAATGTATTTATGGGTTTGAAAACGTGCATAATTTTGGTAACTTCTCAGAAGCAGATATGGTTAATCAGAATATATACCTGAACATGCTACTACTATACTTCTGCAGAGACATACAAATGGAAATATATACAACCAATATCAAGTCTTTCCTTTGAAATAACTGGTTTTATCCAATACATGAAAAGAAATATGATTAATGGCCAACACTTTATCCAATCTAGAACCCTATATCAATAGACAATAATAAGTAAAATACCCATAAAATATTTGGCATTAATCTATGCTTTAAAATGGCTCTAAAATGTACTCCTACTTAACTAAATAATTGTTAGGCTCTAATTCAAGGTCAGGTAAATGGCAAAGCATATATTCTGTAATAGTTTATTTCAAATCACTCTTTCCTACCATCCTTGGTTATACTATGAGCCTCAATGACATCATATGGTGAGCAGTACTTTTATTATCCTTTTTTTCTCAGAGTAGTAAACTAAGCCTGCAAATATAAATTGCAAAAGTGACATATCCAGAAATAGAGACCCAGGAATACTGAATCTGGATCTGGGATTGTAACCACTGAAATATTTTGCCGTGCTTTTGTCAGTTTTTCTCAGCTAGATTGAACTAATATATGTTTAAGTACAGTAAATAGTTGGCTTTAGGTCCATGTCCTGGTGATGGAATTAAAATACAACAATCCTAGCATTTTTAAATGAATATTCTTTATATTAAAATCACTTTAAATTAAGAAAACATATAGCTTAAAAAGTATCACTTAGTATTAAATAAAATGTATATAAAGGCTATTTCTCCACCTAAAAGATCGTCAAAGACTTGTAGAATAATAAAAGAGATGTAAAGTGTTATTTCTCCACCCACTGGTTGACAAATGCATGGTCTGTGAGAAGCACTTGGCTGGCTAAAGAAACACACCAACTATTATCTCTAGAGTCAGTACTCAATTCTTTATGTAACAGCCCATTCTGTTTATGTAGAAATTGTAATTTTCACGGTTATTTCTCACTTTAACTAAACCCATGTAATATTATTTTTAAAACCTTTCTCATATTGGGTCACATTTCATCCAAATGTCTCATGGCCTCCCTTAGAAACACAGCTATAAAATCTAATCTCCTTTTCACCTGACATGATTTAAAACATTTACAGAGAGTTACCATCATGTCTTACACTTTTAAATCTTACTTTCTCCAAACAAGTCATACCTAATCCTCTCAAACCTTCAAATTCCCACTAGGCACGGTGGCTCATGCTTGTAGTCCCAGCACCTTGGGATGCGGAGGCAAGTGGATCATTTGAGGTCAGGAGTTCAAGAGCAGTCTGGCCAACATGATGAAACCCCATCTCCACTAAAAATTCAAAAATTATCTGGGCATGGTACTGCATGACAGTAGTCCCAGCTACTCAGGGGACTGAGGCATGAGGATTGCTTGAACCCAGGAGGCGGAGGTTGCAGTGAGCCGAGATTGTGCCACTGTACTCCAGCCTGGGCAACAGGGTAAGCCTCCATCAAAAAAAAAAAAAAAAAAAAAGAAAGAAAGAAAAAAATAAAAAAAACCTTCAAATTCCCAAATTATTATGTCTGTTCTGGGCAGTTATCCTTGGGTTTATCAATGTTCTCCTTCAACGTGAACTGAGCTAACAGTTTTGGGCAGGTTCTTCTATACACACTGCTGACCTATTTTACAGCTTGTTCAGTATGCCTGTGCTGTCATCTACATTCCAATTACAGGTTGGTCATCACACTGGTGACACCTTCTAAACATGAACCTATGACTCTATGGACAACATAAAATGTCTCTGCTATATTCACAATTTTTCTAGCTCTTAACTAATATCATGGATTTTTTTTTTTTTTTTTTTTAATATTCTGGATGGCTTTAGAATTGAGAAAATAATCTTTAAAACCCCAATAAAGATTTTGAGGAAATGAAGACCTTTATTTTTCTTGGAGATCAGCAATAAAATAATGGTAAATAATTCAGTACCCATGGTGGAGTGGTAGTAGGGGAAGGTTAAAATCTCCTTTTCTTATTTTAAATGAAATCTTATCCACAGGCAAAAGAAAAGGAGCCAGTGCTATTAGGCAAAGAGGATGAAAATGGAAGTGAAAATGAACTTAATAATTAGAACTAGAACCTAGAGGATATTGACCTATCATTTCACCCTTCCTATGTTACATGCCTTAAACTTTGGTTAAAATAAAGTTCTCAGTGCAGAAAAATTTGCATGTGGATTTGATTTTTTAATCCCATAAAAATGAAACAAATTATTAATTTTAAATAACTTTGAACAATTTCATAGATTAATAATGTGTGTTTCACTTTTAGCTGATAAGAAAAAAAAACAACCTCCTAACTATATGCTCTGAAAGTACATCTTTAATATATCTAAAAACAACTAGTGTCCATTGGGTCCACAATCAGAGATATATTGCAGAATGTCACATAAATTCAAGAAGGGAAAAAAGGTTTTAATTTACCAGGATTACTTAAACTGACTAAAGAAACTGTGAAAGAGTATTCTCAGATATATTCAAAAAAAAAGCAATTACATTTCACTATGTCTCCAAATCATTTCAAATTTATCATATTTTAAGTGTCCTTAAATGTTCTTTTTGATTGGAAGAGCCCTATAAATGACAGGCAGTTTTGTGCTGTGCAAATTAGCAGCTTCTCCTAATTCTTTTCACAAGGCTGTCAATTTTTTATGTATTATCTCATCCAAATTCACATAATGGAGACTCTTGTAAATTGTGAACCATATGCTTCATTGTGCAGTTCACAATTTAAATTTTATCAGTGATGCCTTTAATTTTTTAAAAAAACTGACCAATATTGTGTATTTTGTATCTGTTTAATTTACCCTAGTTATACCTGAAATATATGTATTTTTATATTTAATCTATATTTCTGCAAATGAAGAATGTCAGTTTTCTTTGAACCCCAAGATCCCATCCTAGACTAAGGTGTAGGTGTATTTTTGTGTCTATGTGTGTATTCACCATTTCTACCTGGGTAAATCACTTATGTACAACTCCCTGCTTCCTGTCTGTTATTGTTTGAGAGAAGTGAACTTGGCTGGAAGCAAGCATATTCCCTTTTTAGAAAACTTATTTTTTTTTCAGAAGACAATTTTGTATTAGTGCTTCATTTCTTTGCCTTCGTGAGGACACAAGTGATGCAGTTCCATACACCTTTCTTTAGATGAATTAAATAAGACATTTCTTAACAGTTATGAGCTAAACTTAATCTTCCTGGGCACCACTAGATTTCTTTTTATTTTTTATTTTTATTTTTTTTTTCTGTAATTTCAGGTAGTAAAAAGAAAACAGCAGTTGTAAATGCCACAATATACTCTCCAACATTTGGAAAAAATACGAAAACACAAAAACAAAAATACCCATTGTGATGCTCAGTAAGTATTCACTAGCAGAGAAGGCAAAGATTAAGAAACTAACAAGACATTCCAGGAAAAGAAAGTCACGCCCATCACATATATACAAGACACTGTAAGGCCATTAGTATTACTGGGGGAAATAAAAAGTAAAGGAACTCAGTTTTCATTTAAAATGTACAATACCTCCTATACAAATTTAAATTTATATACCTCTTATATCACAACTTTTGTTGTATGTATTAATAAACATCTTCATTCATCACCCTTTCAAATGTGTATTAAAACATGCTAAAATAGTGTTTTAATGGATAAAATATGACGTATATTTGAACATGCTAAAATGGTGTTTTAATGGATAAAATGACGTTAAGCAAACACAAACAGTATACAGACTGTCAGAAACATCATCACATATATAATAGCTTTACAGAGAAAAATTTATAAGCCCAGCAGTGGATTGTCAACATGCCAATAACTTCCTCCAGTCACTTTGGAGCACACAAATTAGAGGAACTAATTAAATGCTTGATTAAATTATTAAATATATGATTAAATAAAACTGTCCTCTTCCTTGGTATAATAAAAATACATTTTAAAATAAAAAATCCTATTTCATTTCATCCTGAAAATACAATTAAAATAAATTTGGCATTTACCTCATGTGATTAAAAATCCACTGGATACTTTAGAAGCGCAGGCAGCTCATGATACAGCTTTCTGACGGCACTCATCAATTCCTACAAATAACAAGAGGGTGAAAGAGAATATTCAGAGCAATACATGTCTCTGTAAAATGATGGTGATTAGCGATGAAACTTTTATTATCACTCTACACTGCCTTTTAAAATGTACCTGACTATATATTGCTGATATAATAGATTTTGTTAAATGTGCAATATAGCAATGAAAATTATGCCTGTCTAGGACTTCCAAGGTACTAAAATAGACCCCAGATTACGACGTACTGCAAAATATCAAACCACACAGTAGCACGTTATTTTACTGAGAAAGGCTCTTGGATTATAAAAACAAAATAATTTGTAAATGAAATGTTTTCTTATGTGCGTTACCACATCAAATCATTTTTCTAATCATGATGCTAAGTTATCAGAAGTAGAGGGTTTAGTTTTTACCATTGGCTACTTTAACTAAATTTCAGCAAATATCCTTACTTTATATCTCATAGATTTCCCAGGGAAGAGCCATAAAATGTGGGAAATGATGGTTATCCATCTGATAAGTGAATATGCAATATGGTAGTTTTTAACTTATCAAATGAATGGCTATCATTTCCTACATTTTATGAATCTTCCTCAGGAAGACATAGAAAATAAAATAGGTATGCTTGCTAAAATAGCAAGATACTACATAGTATATACAGTAGAAAATTATATAGTAACTTACACTTTTACGGTTTCAATTATCTGGGGAAGAAACTTTTTTAAAAAAGCATTATTTTCTCCCATCTACTTGATGAAAGAGAAATAAAATAAGCAACATAGATGCGTATTTTGTTGCTGCATATTGTCACTTTCCCATGTTTCCCATACACAAATATGTAGCGTGATAACTGTATAGCATCCCTTTTCTACATGCCCATTACTCTAAGCCTCACACATGTTACATTCAGGAACAAATCTCAGTGAATCACCACCATGGACGTCTGCTCATCCTTTCCCCTCTGCACATCCCCGACCCCTCCTTTAAACCTTTGACTCTTCAGGTGACAAAGATGGTCAAGGTAGAATAAAAAGAGATGGTAGAAAGATGGTGCTCCTGTATTCATAATAGCAAAGACATATAATATACCTAAATGCTCATCAATGGCAGATTGGATAAACAAAATGTGGTACATATACAACACAAAATGCTATGCAGCTATAAAAAAGAAAAAAGATTATGACCTTTGCAGCAACGTGGACAGAGCTGGAGGCCATTATCTTAAGCAAAAAAATACAGGAACAGAAAACCAAATACCACATATTCTCACTTATAAGTGGAAGCTAAACAACAATACATGGACACAAAGAAGGAAACAACAGACACTGGGGCCTATTTAATTAAGAGTGGAGGGTTGGAGGAGGGAGAGAATCAAAAAATTACCTATCACATACTATGCCTATTCACCGGGTGATTAAATAGCCTGTACAAGAAGCCCATGTGACATGCAATTCCCTATATAACAAACCTGAACATGTACCCCAAACCTAAAATAAAAGTTAAAAAAAAAAAATGGTACTCAACTAAGAAGTATAACTTTGTCAAGGCACATATAGAAGATTGGAACATAAATACATGAGCATTTTCTTATCACAGGAGAAGTCATATAAGTTCATGATTAAAGTGTTAGATTTATAAAAATTACAGTATTTCAATTTTTCTGAAAGCTACTACTATCAGGAATTATATATATATTATTTTTATATATATTATTAAATATATAAATATATATTTATAAACACATATATATATTTCTTATTACGTGTTTTCTTTTTTTTTGTTTGTTTGTTTGGAGGTATTACAACTCACTTTGAGAAAAAGATGCTTTATAGCCAAATAAATTCAGTATAGTGAATAACACATCCTGTTAGGTTCTAGAAAGAAATCAAAAGCTACACTTCCACTAGGCGGAAACAGACTTAGAAAGAAAGTGGTAACCACTTTTAGCAAGAAAGTGAGCATTCATATGTTCAGAATAGTAGGACACTAGGCAGAAAAACCCTAAAGCTCCAGGAATGGTTGCGTTGCATTTTATGAATTTCTACATATGTTGCAGAAACATCCCATTTACTTGAGAATGCTTCAACTTCTCCAATGCCAGGTTGTCTTCTAAATCCGTACAGTATTCACTTTTTTGTGCCCTGTGTTACTTTATGATTTATAAATCCACAGCAAACAACTCTTAACTCTTTATTGGAAGCTCACTGTAACAAGTGCTGTGATAGGCACTTTCATATGCATATCTCATTTAATCAACAAGATATGTACACTGTCACACTTTGCAACCATTGGCTTATATAATGGATATCTCAGCATACAAATCTTAAATTATAAGTTGTATGTTCCATGAAATAAAGTGCTGTTTCCTACTCATTGTAAGTTTTAAGTTCCATATATTTAATTTGACTAAAGTGCTTTCTGAATGTCTAAAGTGTTTATTGAGTGTTTTAAAATATATATGGAATGTGAAAATTATTCAACTAAATCCATGATCTATTAGTTTGAAATGTGAATTTTAGCATTACAACAGAGAGATTCCTGAAACCTCATAAGATCTTTTGTGTATGATATTTATATATTAGATATATGATCTCTTTGAGGAAGAAGAAATGTACATTATATTTACAACCCACAAACCAGAAATTCCTAATTCCTTGGAAGAAAATAATTTTAACTAATACCAAAAGTTATTTGAGGGATGTGAAAAATAAGTTATGTTGATGAAGTA
The DNA here is from genome assembly GCF_008728515.1 of Papio anubis. NCBI lineage: Eukaryota > Metazoa > Chordata > Mammalia > Primates > Cercopithecidae > Papio > Papio anubis. The sequence goes on from NC_044988.1 coordinate 57,129,661, forward strand.
AGGAGTATGAATGCAAAAGAAGATACAAGATAAACAGGATTAAAAGGAGACTATTTTTCTAAAAAGAAAACTAAATGGTCAAGTGAGTGGATAAATAAGTTGGGTGAAATGTGTTGATAAAACTTATAATAGCATTGTGTTTGCAAGGTATTTTTTGAAGGGCAGTTTAAGTAGTACAATTTTCCAAGTAGAAATTCCTCCAGAGTTTTGTGGGTTAATAACAAAATAATGGAGAAAAGAAACCAAAGCTGTAATTTCTAAAAAAGTAAATCAAAATTTACAATGATGGGGCATCACATTCTGTATTAAATGATAACAGCAGATGAGAAGCCAGGCCCAGATGTAATCCTAGATCATGTGATTTATTAGATTCTTCTCATCAAAATGATTTAGAGAAATAGTAGAAAGATATTAGTAATAGAATAAATATTGTTCAGGCCAGGTGTGGTGGCTCAGATCTGTAATCCCAGCACTTTGAAAGGCTGAAGCAGGCAGATCAACTGAGGTCAGGAGTTCAAGACCAGCCTGGCCAACACAGAGAAACCTCGTCTCTACTAAAAATAAAAAAGTAAAAAAATCCGGGTGTGGTGGCATATGCACCTGTAATGCCAGCTACTTGGGAGGCTGAGGTAGAAGAATTGCTTGAACTCGGGAGGCAGAGGTTGCAGTGAGCCAAGATGGCATCACTACACTCCACCCTGGGCAACAGAATGAGACTCTGACATAATAATAATAATAAATATTGTTCAGAGGATAAAAGAGGAAAATATGAAAATCAGTTTCTTAAGAATTGGTAGATGTAGCTCAACTGAGCTGGGACAAGATTGAGAACAGAAACATTAAGAAGCTATATCTTGAACACTTAATCGACACAATTCAAGGTGAGTGATAATGTTTATAAACAAAAGACAAAAAGTGGGAATTTGATGAATGTGTATTTTAAAGTAGTTAACAGACAAAAGATACCCCCAAACCATGTGTAAAAAAAATAAAATTCATCTGTATGCTTAGGATGGTCAATAAAATCTAAAGTAGTGAGTGTATCTAATTAAAAAAAGAAATAGATCCAGTCTCATAGTCATCATGATATAATGGTTAAGAGAGAAAATAATGTTAAAGAGAGGTAGTGAACATGCTGTAACAGTAACTACAGAGGATTAATATTTTTAAACTTCAAACAAACGTGACTCTAACTTCAAGGCCAGCAATATGTAAATGCAATTGATAAAATAATAACTGTGGCTGTGTTGACTTCTTATACAATACATGTAATCATCTTTAGAGATAAACAATACTTTAAATTGATTCAAACTGGGGTAAGCATATCATTTAGGTTTACAGTGATATGCTAGGAATAATTTGAAAAAGAAGGAAAGAATCTCCCTCGAACTTCAGTGCTACTTGAAGTTTTAGAAGGAAAAATATCAACCCACACTTGAATGTTTCTAGGTGGAAATAGTCTGTAGTTATTAATTATGTCTCTACAATTGTTTCAGAGAAAGATTTGAAAACCCCTGCTTTAAAGAAAAAGGTACACATTTTTACCATTTTCTCTGTCTTTTTCCACCACATTTTATAGTGATTCTCACACTTTATTTCAAGGTGGGGAAAAAGGGAGAATACTTTTCCAGAGAAAATATATACTATATGACATCTTCTCTCAAAAGGAAATGAATCCTTTAATTTAGTTAAATGTTTATTTATTATTATTCATACTTTACATATAGTAGCCTAGAGCATTTCACATGGCATAACGCAGGCTTTCACACATGATGCAGGGTTCAACATGGTCAAAAAGTCTGGCTGGTAAATTTCTTGGATGATTGCATAAGGCTAATAAAACAGCATCACTTAAGGATCATCCAAGTGATCTGCAGCCTCTCACTCTCAACATCGTTGTCTTTTTGTTAGGTTAATCAAGTTAAAAATTTTCATTGTGTTTAAACTTTTAAAAGTTGAAATTCTACCATAGCTACACATTTTCTTAAGTGGATAGTATATTTTGTTTGGTCTTAAAACATATGTTTATAAAATCTATCTCTTTAAATTACACACAAACAAACACATACACAAAACTTTTGTGTCTTGTATCACAATAGCAAAATAATAACGATAATTAACAGTTACGGAATGCTTTCCATATGCCAGGCACTGTTCTATGTACATTATATTTATTTGCATGGTTAATTCTCACAACAGCCCAAATATATTATTTTATCCCAATTGAAAGATACAAAGTTGTGGCACAGAGGGATTAACTAATCAGGTAAGTAAAGAGCTAAGATTTAAACCAAGGTGGTTTGACTTCAGAGTCTGAGCTACTAAGAATTGCTGCACTATCTTTGATTAAAAGATACCAATAATGGCATTCAGATAACAATTGTGCAGACATGTTCCTTAACCATCGCAACTACTCTTGACCAAAAAATATCAAATCATTAAAAATGTGATAGAGTGGCAGAAGTAGTGAGTGAGAAACAACAGAGCTGAAGCTATCTGAAGGCATGGGCTACTCCTGCTTACTTTATCTCATATTCATTGGTAAAGCATCTAAGACAAAGTAAGCCAGTATCCAAGAAATATTTGTTGTATGAGTGGTTAATAAAGAAAGAGGCTTATATGAGCACTGGTATTTCTGCATATCTTGGCTGGAAGTGCAAACTTCACACACTAGTCCAGATTCAGCACACATTTTCAGTGGATTCACACTCTCACCTTCAACTACACTGTCTAAGACTCTCACATAATCCCTTGATCCCTGGCCACCTGTGTTCCATTTACAACTGCCTATATTCATATTCATTAAAGCCTTTTATGCTACAGTCCTTTAATAAACTGCTCTAATGAAAAAATCTATTGTAATTTCATTTAATATAGGTAATTTTAACACAGATTTTTGATAGAAAATACCATAATTCAGGATAGTAATTCTAATGGTAGGAAGATCAGGCAGTAACACTATAAACCAGAAATCCAAACCAAGAAGCCAATACCCTGGGATGTCCTGAGTTCCTCCTTCTCTCTCACCTCCCCAGAAGCATCGCAAATCCATCTACATGTTATCATTATTACTGCCACACCCACTCCAACCTTTCTCCTGGATTATTCTGATGGTCTCCTAACTAGTCTTTCTTCTTAAGCTCCTGCCCTTTCAATCTATTCTATACCTTCCAACCAAAATTATCTTAAAATATCAATTGGATCATGTCTTTCCACAAATGACTTCCTGTTGTGCTTTGAATATTAAAAAAAAAAAAAAATCTTTATTTTTAAATGTTAAATCTAAAAGGCCTGGCCTCATCTGGTCACAGTCAACCTCACTTTCTGGCCTGCTCTCACCAGGCTCCATCTGTGCTGAAAGCTTCATTCTATTTCAAAGCCCTTACATGGCCTGTTGCCACTGTTAAAGCAATCCTCTTTCCATTCCTTGCTTAGTCATTCCCTTCTTTCCTTAGGTATCAGCTTAAATGCCACTTCCAAATGAATACCTTTTCCTAAACGGGACTGCCTTTTGATATTCTGTTTGGCTTCCTGAAGTTTTCATCCCTGTCATTTTTTCATAATAATAGAGTGGTTTTGAGCTCAAGATTTATGTCCAGACTTACTGAGTTTAAATTTCCAGTGCATCGCTTGCTAGACTGCATGGTGTTAGGAAAGCTGTAATCCTTGTTATGCTCTAGTTTCCTTATTTATAAAATCAGATACAACATCATGTACCTAAGGGGATGGTTGTGAGGACTAAGTGAGTTAATACAACTAAGCACTCAGAATAGGGCTTTGTACATCAAATACTCAATAAATGGAACTGTCAATACTAAGTGAAATCATATTTATTTGAGTAATATTTTGATTACATTTTGCTATCCTGATAAACATGCAAACTTAAGACGAGCAGGAGGCCTGGCTATATTGTTACCCAACCACAAACTTGGTGCCTCAACAGTACTTTCCTTAGAAAAATTCATTACATATTTATTTAATTAATCAGCTAAATAAATGTGTGAATCTATAAATACACAGAATAAATAATTTTAAAATAAAATACTATAGATCAGCGAATTTGGGGAGGGTGGATCTTTGATATCCACAAAATCATACAATATGTGGCAGTCTGCTTCACTTCTTTGGAAGGTTCCCTGGATCTAAAGACAATTTTGATATTGTGTTCACTCAACTGTTTCTCAATTCAAAGATATTTGAGAAATGACTGTAAAACACTTAGAGAAATTTGTGGCGGGTCATCTCATCTTCTTTCATTACTGGCAAATTGGGTTGTTAGTGAGTACAAAAACTTTGATGACTTTCAGAAAAAAATTCTAATATAATATTTCTAAGTTTTAAAGAAATCTTTTCACCATTATCAAAGCTACAACACAGTTCCTTGGGGCTAGACTTTATTCCCAGAAAATCTCAAAACTCAGCTTCCCACATGATTTATCTTCTAATCTTCTAACTTTGGTTCTGATTTGTTGGCATTGCTGTTTTGTAGATGTCACCTTACGATGCATAATCAATAAGGATGTCCTGCTGATGCTTTTGAGAAAACTACTGCTATCCCAGTCCTCAAAATGGAAAGTATAAGATCCCAGATACCTAGAGTTCCTAACCATTAAAAAACAGAAATAACAATTTTTTGAGGTATGACTGGCATACGGAAAGCTGTACGTATTTAAGGCACACAACTTCATGAGTTTGAAGATAACTTTACACTTGGGAAACAACCTTCACCTCACATAGAGAAATAATAATAATAAAGAGGGTTTATAATTTTTAATATTTCTATTTAAATGTAGCTATGGTGATAAAAACATGAAAATAAAGTGTTATACTAAAGCCTACTGAGTTGCTTTGTTCTGCTTTTTTAAGAATATTAATTTGGTCCTTTTTAAACATTTTTATTTATGTATTCATTTATATTAATTGATGAACATTATACATATTTATCAAGTACAACATGTTTCAAAATATGTACATACTCTGGAATGGCTAATGTATAATAGTATAATTACTATATACATTTCATTTATTCACATACTTACCATTTTTTTTTTGTGGTAAAAGCATTTAAAATCTATTCCCTTAGCAATTTCCAGATATAATTATTGGATTATATCTGGAATTATATTCTAGGTGACTGTGTTATTGACTATGGTCATCACGTTTTACATTCAATCTCTGCAACTAATTCTTCCTACCTAACTGAAATCTAGTATACCTTGACCAACATCTCCTCAACCCTGCCCTGCACTCACCACACCTGCTCTCTACTTCTGAGTTCCATTTGTTTAGATTTAACATGTAAGTGAAATCATGATATATTGGTATTTCTGTGCCTGCCTTATTTTGCTTAACACGATGTCCCACAGGCTCATCAATGTTGTTGCAAATGACGGAATTTCCTTCTTTTAAGAGACTGGGAAGTATTCTGTTGTGTATATTTACATTTTCTTTATTCATGCATCTGATGAGAAACAATTAAGTTGATTCCATATCTTGGCCATTGTGAATAATACTGCAATAAACATGAGATGCAGGCATCTCTTCAACATATTGATTTTATTTCCTTGGGATATATACCCAGTAGTGGGACAGCTGCATCGTATGGTAATTCTATTTTTAATTTATTGATAAACCATCATACTGTATTCCATAATGGCTAATTTATATTTCCAACTATAGTATACAGGGATTACCTTTCTCTATATCCTCTTCAATACTTGTTATCTGTCATCTTTTTTATCATAACAATTTTAACAGGTGTGAGGTGTTAGCTCGTTGTGGCTTTAATTTGCTTTTATTTGATTATTAGTGATTGTGAGCATTTTTTCTATAACTGTTCACTATTTATATGCCTTACTTTGAGAAATGTCTGTTCAGATCCTTTGCCCATTTTTAAATCAGGTTATTTGTTGTCCTGCTATTGAGTTTTGTTAATTCTTTATGCATTTTTGACATTAAACCTTTGTCAGATATGTGGTTTTCTCCCATTTCATAGGTTGTCTCTTTACTCTGTTCATTGTTTCCTTGGCTGCGCAGAAGGTTTTCAGTTTTATATAACACCATCAGTCTATTTTCCCTTTTGTTACTTATACTTTAGGGGATGATATCTTAAAAATCATTGCCCAGATTAGTGTCATGGAACTTTTCCATGTCTTCTTCAAGTAGTTATGAAGTTTCACATCTTCTATGAAAGTCTTTAATCCAATTTAAGTTGATTTTTGTATATAGTGTGAGATAAGGGTCTAAATTCATTCTTGCATGCAGAAGACAAGCAGGAATAAGTTAGTACCCTGGAAAAATTCATCACAAACACGGCTATGCCAGATACACTAGAGTGTCTTTTCCTGAAAAAGTTAATTGGAGGTTGGTAACCAGAAGGTTCTAAAGGGCAGCTCCTTTTAACTTCTTCCTCTGAGAAAGGGCAGTGATAGCAACAATCCAACCCCATACTGTGGTGTCCTCATAGAAGCCATTCCAACTGTCAGTGCAAAATTTCTTATCAAGCCCCTACTACTACAGCTTTAGACCTTTTATAGAATGCAAACAGACAAGCAGGGGAGGTGGAAAATGAAACAAACAAACAAACATAAAAGAAGTAGTAAGGAAAAAGGGATATGGGAATGGGTGAAATGTCTCCAAGAAGAAAAGGAGCATCTGGCTGCTGGAACTGATGACCCACACTTTGAGGGTTAAAGCTACACTGGCTGAATCAATTCCTGGGCTAGCCTCATTTCTCTGCAGATGTACCATATTATATTCAGAGTATTTTCCCAAATTGTGTTCCTTTACCTATAATCCTAAAATAGTTTGGCCTAAGTACTATTACTAAGTACTAACTACTAGCTTGAAGAATTTTGAAAGAAAAATCTACAGCAGAGAATAGGAAGTAGAATAGAGACTAGAGAGAAATAGCTTCTCTTAAGTGAAAGCTTATGATTCAATCAATCAACTATAAAATAATTTTAGTCTAAATGGACCCATAACACATTCTGATCTCAAATTATATTTGAACATATCAAGAAGTAGAGATTCAGAGAGGTAGAGTGACTTACTGACAGCAAGCTGAAATGGCAGCAGAACTTTGGCTTCCAGATGCTACACAGTGAGTGTTTTCTGACTTGTTTCACCCTCAGAGGACACTGTTGCCAATGCTTGTGCATAGTTGTTAGATTTATATTCAGCACTTTCCTGGAATTGCTGATTCCTGATCCTATATGCTGTCCTTTATAAAAAATGGATCTATAAACTTATATCAGTCTCTTTCAATGACACTGTTCAGTCACTTGAACACTGGAGCATTACTGAAGCCCTGAAAAGGATTGGACAGGTGGAAAAAAGCTCATGAAACCTAACTATTAACACAATGGCCTTTCCTGAACCTGTTCTGTATTCACTGGACTGTGCCTGACTTACATGTCTGTGGCCTTGTCAAATATTTGCTTTAAATTTCACTTCTTGTAAAATAATCTGTTAATGAAAGAGTCATAACCAAAGTCTTGATTCATTTTTGTACAGGTCATCTTTTAGACCTTTTACATGATTTTTATCAACATGGAATATTGCTTAGGAATCTTGAGGAGGTTTTAATTTACTTTTCTAAGACTTTTTAATATCATTTTTCATTTTGCCAGATACTTTTATAAGATAATATCACGATTACAGATGTAATTCTATAGTCATCAGTCTATATATTGTGTTTGCAGCAATATGATTTGAAATTGATACAAAATTAGGGCAATTTTGGTCATTCTAAATGTATTGTTATATATTTAAAATAATTTGCAAGGGGTTAGTGAACTACATTAATTATGAATATTGATATGCTTTTAGATTATTTTGAATATGTTTAATTAAAGGAATTCATTCAGAGTTAAATAATAGGAAGATTTCATATTAAAACATAATTATAGAAAGTTGTTTCTCTCTATGGCAGATACATTTCTATTATTTTTAAACACAGGAATTGAAAAGAAATTCAAATTTTAACCAAAGCCACGGTGAGATGTCTTTGAATGAAGGATAACAAAACACATATTCTCTGATGTAAAGTATGCAGTTATTTGGTAGAGTGATAAAACTGGAGAACAGCTAAAAATAATGATTTTAAGTATTCCCACTTTCCCCGTCCTGAGATAACAGAAAGAACCTCACAGCTAAACATACTATAGCCTATTTTTGGTATTTTTTGCTTGTATGTATATGTTTTTTTAATGTACCCAATTTTTTGCCCAGTACTTGTGCTTCATTTTAAATCAGTGTACTCGACCCTATTGTATTGCTGTTACTGATTCTAAAGGTTGAAAAAAATTCACAAGTCATATAACCTAAGCAAGATAGATGAGCCAAACTAATTTTTTAACCAAGTTTTGTACCACCATGTTCCTGTGAACTCCATCCCGATATCTGTATGGGCACATCTTTGACAAAACCTGTCAGGTTTTGCACTGTGTTTCTTTCATGGGACGATCATAGTATTTTTCACAATTTGGCACAAATCACACTCTTAAATCAAGCCTTCTAAGTTTTCCTACCCCAAGCAATAGGAACGTTGCTCATTCCCTCCTTTATGCCACCAAGCAATTAGATACATGCCTCTATTATTACGTTTATCTTATTTCATAGCAATTATTTTGTATACAATATTTACCTGTTAATCAAAACCATAGCTTAATACGGTTCTCTCCTAGATGCCTATCTTAGAGCCAGGGTTAAATATTTCTTTTCTGAATGAAATAATCTTGTTTATATTTTATTTATACAACCATGATAAAAAATCTAACATGAAACGCAATCAAGCTATATCATGAAAGTTTGTCATTCACTCATTCAGCATCTGCTATGTGGCAAGCATGTCTAGCTCTTCCTTAGTTTTGCAGAGACAGCACAGGAGAAACTGCGTGCGTTAACACATAGTAGACGCTCATTAGATATTAATGTATTTCCTTGTCTCCTTTCTTTCCTGCATTGTAGCCATGTCTCACATGGGGTCAAATAACAGACTCGTTATTAAGTACTCTTACTCTTTAAATACATGAGGATTTATTAAGCTTTTGGTTTCCTGCTTTTATAAATCAAAACTTTTTTTTGAAATTCAAAAATTTCAAAAATATTTTTTTTTTTTTGCAAAAAATGTAAAGGTTTACAATTTTAAACACATTTTGTACCCAGTAAGTAATTTTATTTCCATTGTATGCATACAATAAATTAACAATATTTTCTGTGTAGACTAGGTTTTAAAATGTTTATTTATTTTTATTTTTATTTATTTATTTTTTTTGAGACGGAGTCTCGCTCTGTCGCCCAGGCTGGAGTGCAGTGGCCCGATCTCGGCTCACTGCAAGCTCCGTCTCCCGGGTTCATGCCATTGTCCTGCCTCAGCCTTCTGAGTAGCTGGGACTACAGGCGCCCACTACCACGCCCAGCTATTTTTTATTTTTTATTTTTTTTTATTTTTTGTAGAGACGGGGTTTCACCGTGTTAGCCAGGATGATCTCGATCTTCTGACTTCGTGATCCGCCTGTCTCAGCCTCCCAAAGTGCTGGGATTACAGGCGTGAGCCACTGCGCCCGTCATCAGGCCTGCTGAAGTGCAGTGGCGCGATCTGAGCTTACTGCAACCTCTGCCTCCCAGGTTCAAGTGATTCTCTGCAACCTCCGCCTTCCATGTTCAGATGATTCTCCTGCCTCAGCCTCCCAAGTAGCTGGGACCGCATGCATACACTACCATGCCAGGCTAAATTTTGTATTTTTAGTAGAGACAGGGTTTCACCATCTTGGCCAGGCTGGTCTTCAACTCCTGACCTCAAAGAGTGATCTGTCCGACTCAGCCTCCCAAACTGCTGGGATTAAAGGCATGAGACACTGCACCTGGACTTTTTTTCTTTTTTAACCTTTTATTTTAGGTTTAGGGGTACATGTGCAGCTTTGTTATACAGGTAAATTGCATGTTTCACAGGTTGGATGTACAGATTATTTCATCACCCAGGGAATATGCCTAATACGTGATAGGTAGTTTTTTGATCCTCTTCCTCCTCTCAACCTCCACCCTCAAGTAGGCCCCAGTGTCTGTTCTTCCCCTTTTTGTGTCCATGTATTCTTGTTTAGCTTCCACTTGTAAATGAGAACATGTGGTATTTGGTTTTCTGTTCCTGTATTAGTTTGCTTAGGATAATGGCTTCTAGCTCTGTTCATGTTGCTGCAAAGAACATGATCTCATTCTTTTTTATGGTTGCATAGTATTCCACGTTGTATATGTACTACATTTTGTTTATCTAATCTGCATTGAGCATTTAGGTTTATTACACGTCTTTGCTATTTGTGATAGAGGAGCACCATCTTTCTACCATCTTTTTTTTTCCTGCCCTGACCTTTTTCACTAAAGAATTAGATATTTAGAGTCAAAGCACAGTGCTTAGTAAACAGTAGTTGACAGCTGTATTTATCAGTTAACATTATAACAAAAAATAGATGTACTTTGCAAGCTAAGCTTTAGTTGTCATTAAATTTCTGCTTTTATACTAATAACATTTCGTACAATTACTCATAGAAAAAGATGTGTATCTGATTTCCATTTGAGGCTTTCATTTGAATCTATTATACTCATATATCTTTGGAAACATATGATGTCATGTCTCTCTCATAATTGATGTTCACATGGGCCAGTCATTATTTTTGTTTTAGTCATTTTGGAGTGGAGAATAACTCCTTTATCTTTGAAGTTCTCCCTAAAACTCCTTACAGTAAAGTTGTCAGTTTCAACTTGTCACATATTCAAAGTCAGAGATCCTAAAAATAATCTACAGATACGGAAAAAATTCATCCACATATTTATTTGTATATCTTGTATATGTGCAGGTATGTGAGTCTAGACATACATATTTCCTCACCATTCCTCAAATTCTATTATGACTACTCAATTGCACCATTATTGGTAAGGTTTGTACTAAAAGTCATAACTACAGTCCAGACTATATCAAGATGAGTAGTGTGTGGCTGCATGATGATTTATTTATATATAACATGTATGATATGTGTGTGTGTGTGTGTGTGTAAAAGAGAGAGAGAAAATCAATAACCAAACATTCTAGCAGTATACATTGGATAGTTTTAAAATAGCTTTATTTTCTTTCTTTCTGCCCAGATATGGGGCAGAAATTGGGGAAATTAATCTGGCCCTAAGGTCTTGTAATTGGATATCACACATAAATATCCTCAAGCCTTACATCTTCTTTATATAATTGATGAAGGCATTCTAAGTACAATGTAAGTCTTTGTGCTAAGTATAATATAATGCAAATACTTGACCAGATGATTTTGTAAGGGCAATATTCATTTTTGAAAATTAAACAACTGACATTTCATATGCCCAAAGGCTCTGGTACTGTACATATTATTGATTAAAGTGACATTTTAAAGTTACTATAGTGTAAAAGAGCTCATTAAAATAGAAAACTAATTTTTATGGCTTTTAATAGCTCAAAATTAGCCAGAACACTAACAGCGTAAATGTTTGACTGAAGCACCAGGTGGAAAATTTGTATCAATATCCAAATGTCCTCAAGTAAGATTTCATTTCATAGAGTACAATCTTGGGACCGTTTTCAAACTACACAGATCTATAAATGGCAAGCAAAACACCTGCATTAATCCTTGACTATGCTTTTATTTATTTTTTGGCAATAAATAGTCAACTTCTACACCTAGTCCTATATTTTGCCACTTTCTAGAGACAGTAACAAGCCTCTAAATGCAGGTTTACATCCATTGGACACCTTTGCCCGATAAATTGGGCTTATTGGAATATCCATTTCCGGTCTTGTTTCTTTGGCTTAAATTACACCAGAATAGGAATCATTTCTGGTGATAGGATTATTTAAACACCCATGTCCTACTGAAAATTCAATTTTGATACAGTGGAATTTATGTTGAATATAAGAAAAAGATGCCTTTAAAAGATCTTTCATTTCAAATTCTATGTCACACCTGTAGTAGGTATTCAACTTAAAGGGGATGAGTGGTTACTCTACTTTTATGGTACTTTTCAAGACAGTTACATCACTGACCATATTCAGACAGCGGAGATAGTAAAAATGCACCTGGACAAATGAAATTTGTTTAAAATAAACATAACTGAGAAACAAACTATGTGTGGAAGTCAGTAAGTTACACAGAATAGAAAACACTGATTTATTCATACGCAGATAACATGTCAGCTCCTATTTATGGCTGAGCACAGCGTTTACATAGGTAAGAAATATGAATGATGTTGCAGTGCAGAGGGATGCATTCTTGATATTCTTGAATATAGTTCTCCCATTTATAGCTTCACTTTAAGCTAATGATTTAGGTGTTAAGTGTAGGGTTTCATTTTCAGTATAGCTAAGATTGACTTCAGGTTAATTTTCAGTGTTATATTTAAGTTTCAACTAAACAGTCATGCTAAGTGAAATTCCTTGGTCATTCTTAAAATGTCAAAGGCAGAAATTATGAGAAACAGAGGCTTACCATAAATACTATGCCAGAAGCTGAACTGTAATATGTCTTCTGAAAAAAGAGAGAGAAAGACTATTGGTCATAAGAGTCAGCTGTCCTCACTACTCATTTGAGTGAACATATGTAGGTCATTTGTCCTCTCTTTCATTCTCAGATCTGTCTTACACCACAATGTGCTTGCTCCATCTATCACATTAATCTCTGTAAGCTCTATGCATATGGATACACAAAAAATCAATGCAGGCTCAAGTTCAATAACTGTATGAAAAAGGCCCGACAATTAAGGTGATTTTTTTGTTTATTTTTATTCAGTTGTTTTAATGGAAATGTACAATTCAATATTTTGATGCCAATTTTATTTTATTTCTTATTTCCTGAAACAGGGCTATACAGTAACATAGTTTCATTACAGTAATATATAACGATTGTACCCAAATCACAATTGAAAAGCTTCCAAGTTACGAGCAAAGACTCTGTGAATGGGAAAGAGGAGAAATGTGTCAGCTGCATAAAACACAGACAAAATGTAAATAGTGTGAAACCTTCCAAAAGTTTAGTTAACTTTGAAAAAGTTCTAAAAATTTCACACCAAAATCTCATCCCTTCAAACAGTTATATGCACACTCCTCTATTTACTCATATGATAAAAATGGAAACTTCACATATAGAGTTGCTGCAGGCTACAGTAAACACTGTAAGGCAGAAATACATTACCTCTGGCAGGGTGTATCACAATGACCCCATTAAACTCCTTTAAGGATTCTCCTTATGATCTCAGTTCATTAGTCCTTTAAATAGCATTTGCCATGACAAAAGAGAACACTTAGAAGGAAAGCCTTAAATCCCTCTCAGTCAAAGGCTCACTGAGCCAAGAACAAGCCCAGAAGTTATCAAAACAAAGCTTCACAAGTTTGGAATAAATTAGCTTGCTTGGGCACAAACTGAATAATGTGTCTGTGTTTTTTCAGTGCCTAAACATAATCTGTTTGCCTCAGGCTTTTTCTAAACCTAAAATCTCATGCTGTCAATGTTATCTCTAACCACATTCCTTTAAATGAAGGAATGTCACTGCTTCAGGTGACATGGTTCCTGCTAAGGGAAATTGCCCGAGGAAGAATGCAGGTGTATCTGCCATTCAAAAGCCTAAAAGTTGTGTTCCTTATTTAAAAATAAACTCGTTTAAACAACAGAACTAGTTATTACATTAATTTATTGTCAACACAACTAAGTGCAGGCAGGCAGATATAATAACCTATGTGTAAACTACTAAGCAAGCTGAATAGAAAGGAATCTCTACTGTGAGTGACTTTCATGGCACTAACACAGGTACTCACTAAAGCCGTATTTCAGATTCCATTGTGTAGTTTCATTATTACTATACAGAGAGCTGTGCACATAGCTTCCTATAATATGTCATCTATCTGTCGTTTTCACCTTTGCTCATTTTGATTCATTAATGTGTTGAGGGGATGTACTGCATGGCAGCCCCCTGATCCTCATCTGCCGGTGTTCATGATCTTGCAAAATCCCTTTCCCTTGATCTTGATGAGCATGTGATTTACATCTAACTGACAGAATATGGTAAAGACAGCAGGATGACATCACTTCCATGATTATGTAAGACTGTCTTGTAATACAGTTGCTCTAGTCTGCTCTAGTCTTTTTCATCCAGATGAAGTAAGTGGCCATATTAGGGAAGTTCACATCTCAAGGAACTCCAGGTAAAATGTTTAGGAACTGTGGGTAGCTCTTAGGAGCTGAAGGGAATCAACAGAAACTTAGGACCACCCCCAGCTACAGCCATCAAGAAACCAGGACCTTTTGTGCTTGAACTGCAAAATAATGAATCTGACAAAGAGCTGAATGATCTTGGAAGTGGATCTTACCCATTTTAGCCTCGAGGTGAAAAACAAACAACCACATTAAAAATTGAACAAAGGACATGAACAGACACTTCTCAAAATAAGATATACATGCAGCCAAAAAACATGAAAAAAGCTCAACATCAAAAATGATTAGATAAATGCAAATAAAAACCACAATGGGATACCATCTCACACCATTCAGAATGTCTATTATCAAAAAGTTAAAAAACAACACATGCTGGTAGGGTGGTGGAGAAGAAGGAACACTTTTACACTGTTAGTGGGGGTGCAAATTAGTTCAACTATTGTGGAAGACAGTGTGGCAACTCCTCAAAGACCTAGAGGCAGAAATACCATTTGACACGGCAATCCCATTACTGGGTATATATCCAAGGGAATATAAATCATTCTATTATAAAGATACATGCATGTGGATGTTCACCACAGCACTATTCACAATAGCAAAGACATGAAGTCAACCTAAATGACCATCAATGATAGACTGGATAAAAAAAATGTGGTAGGCCGGGTGCGGTGGCTCACGCCTATAATCCTAGCACTTTGGGAGGCTGAGGCTGGTGGATCCTGAGGTAAGGAGATCGAGACCATCCTGGCTAACCTGGTGAAACCCCGTCTCTACTAAAAATATAAAATATTAGCTGGGTGTGGTGTCGGATGCCTGTAATCCCAGCTACTCAGGTGGCTGAGGCAGGAGAATGGTGTGAACCCAGGAGGCAGAACTTGCAGTGAGCTGAGATTGCGCCATTGCACTCCAGCCTGGGTGAGAGCGCGAGACTCCATCTCAAAAAAAAAAAAAAAAAAAAAAAAAGTGGTACATATATACTATGAAATATTATGCAGCCATGAAAAGGAATGAGATCATGTCCTTTGCAGGGACATATATGGAATTGGAAGTCATTATCCTCAGCAAATTAATGCAGAAACAGAAAATCAAATGCCACATGTCCTCACTTCTCAGCCTGGGCGACAGAGCGAGACTCCGTCTCAAAAAAAATAAATAAATAAAAATAAAAATAAATAAACATTTTAAAACCTGGTCTACACAGAAAATATTGTTAATTTATTGTATGCATACAATGAATGATGAGAATACATGGACACATGAGAGGGAACAACACACACTCGGGCCTGTTGGAGGGTGTAGGGTAGGAGGGAGAGCATTAGGAAAAATAGCTAATGGATGCTGAGCTTAATACCTAAGGTGATGAGACGATATGCACAGCAAACCATCATGGTACACATTACCTATGTAACAAACTTGCACATCTGCACATGTACCCCTGAAGTTAAAATAAAAGTTGGAAATTAAACAAACAAACAAACAAAAAACCAAAAGACATCGCCCAGCCCACACTCTGATTACAGCCTTGGGTGACCTATGAGCAAAAGACACAGCTAAGATGTACCCAGATTCCTGACCCATATAAAAATTGTGAAATAAAAATGCATATTGTTTCAAGCTGCTACACTCGTGGCAATTTCTTATGTAGTAAAAGAAAACTAATACAATGTATATAAGATAAGATAGTATCATTTCTGACTATCAGTTACCTACTTCCATCTCCCTGGGTAAGGCTTTCTTCATTTCTTATTAGGAAAATTTGTTGTAGTCATTTTCTGGAAAACTTTACTTTCAATTCATGAATAGTTTCTAGAATAGTTTTCAAAGTTGTTTCTAGGGGAGACCTTTATCAAAACAATAAAAGACATACTTTGTCTTTGGAATTTCTGTCTTTTACTTACTCTCTTCTTTCTATCCTCTTCTATTCCCACTTAATCAGGTGAATTCCCCAGTCCTTTAATCTATTGTTTCTCCACCTCTCCTCCTGACAATGAATCTTTCAGATGCCTCACAACCCTTCTCATTCTAACAAGCCACTCTTAAGATTAATAGATCATAATAGCTTAATTCCATTTGTATTTGTACAGAGACTTACACAAACACACTGCCATTCCATGGTTATTAAGTGGACCAATATTGTAAATAATTGTTGAAGAGAAATTTCAGTATATAGAACAGGTAAAGCAAGGTTGATGGTAGATGGTGTTGTAGAAGGAGATGGAGAATGTGGGTAGGGGTTGACAGAAAACCCAGTACAATTCCAGCTCAACATCTGCTACACCCCTTAACACATGCAACGTCAGCCCAGCAGCATCAATGCGCAACCATAAGGTTTTGGTTAAGACAGTTTGAAAATCACGGCTTTAAACCAAAATAATTCTTCTCTGATGGGAATATATCTCAATAGTTCTCAAAAGAGATTGGTTTACAGTCTTAATGGAATCATGCCATTTTGCCAAAGTTTAAACTATATGACGTCAATTTACCCTCAAATTCTTAGTATTCTCAAATCACATATAAACCTACTGTACCAATTTC
The DNA here is from genome assembly GCF_008728515.1 of Papio anubis. Lineage (NCBI taxonomy): Eukaryota > Metazoa > Chordata > Mammalia > Primates > Cercopithecidae > Papio > Papio anubis. Next base: position 57,146,418 of record NC_044988.1, read on the forward strand.
ACAAACTTTATTTTCCTGCTAGCTCACCCTTGGGTAAAGTTGATTGGTTGAAACAAAAGTATTCATAGAATGTAGACTTTTTCATTTTTCCCACATCACAGTGAATGCACCTGGGGCCATCACTGATCCTTACTGTATTGGATCAGTAATTGACTTTTTTCCTTCCTGTAGCCTCTGATCTTCCATGTGCAAGCAAAACCTTATATCATAATCACTTGTAGAATGTTTTGTCAAATTCCTTATTGCATCCTTAAGAAACTGAGAGGAAAAAAATGCCTCTTAAAAAAAAAAAAAAAGCAGTACATCTACATACTAAAAAATTTAAAAGAATATCCATCATAGTAGTGATCTTGAGCATCTTGGATAACTTGTATTTAACATTTATATAAGGTATGTGCATATTATTTCATTAACATAATTCATATCTCCATGTACACTTTCAGCAAAAGGATTTTAAAAGTCTTGTGTACTAATATTAATGTATCTGGGTACTACCAACAATAGCTACAATTGAGTGAATTCCTACTATAGGCCAAAGCATAGCTAAAAATTATGTATATATAGCAATTTCTGGAGAAAACATATAATGAAGTTATTAACTCCATCTAACAATTAGTAAACAAGCTAGAATGGGTGAGGAATCTTCAAAGCAGAGACAGCTAGTAAACTCTGGAGATGAAATAAAATCTCATCCCTCATTATCTCCAATGCCTGTGTTCCGAATCATTCTGTCACTGGTTTGATTCTAGGATGGAATGAGGTTACAAAGAAAATAAAATGGATAATTATTTATAGTAACTGGTATTTGCACTATGATATTCTCATATCCATTCCTAGGTACTCTCTTGCCTTTAAGATAATCCCAAACTTTATAAAGTAGCAATATCAGCCGGGCACGGTGGCTCATGCCTATAACCCTAGCACTTTAGGAGGTTGAGGTGGGCGGATCACCAGAGCTCAGGAGTTCGAGACCAGCCTGGCCAACATGGTGAAACCCCGTCTCTACTAAAAATAGAAATACTAGCCGGCTGTGGTAGTGTGCACCTGTAATCCCAGCTACTCAGGAGGCTGAGGCAGGAGAATCGCTTGAACCCAGGGGTTGGAGGTTGCAATGAGCCAAGATCATGCCACTTCACTACAGTCTGTGTGAAAGATCAAAACTCCGCCTCAAAAAATAAAAATGAAATTAAAGTGACAATTTCTCTCATATCTCCTTGTTTATACTTAGAACCTCTTATAAGACCTTTCCTTTCTATTCAAACCTTTATGTTGTCAAATACAGGTTTTCCTATTTTTTTGCCTCCATACATTCATGCCATTCAAAACATAATAACCTGAAATATGATCTCTCCATACATAGCTGTTTTCCAAGGACTACATCAAATCTTACCTACTCAGTGAAAACTTCTCTAACAATAAATGCAAGAAAAATGCCTGACATTGGGGTGGCACTGGTGCTTATAAAAACGAAGGTATTGGAGTTTCCATCTTAGTCACATGTGATTTCTTTCTCTGAATTCATAGAACAGTGGGTGTCAACATCACATATTTCGAATATATATTGCCTTATACTTTTAAAATCAAAATATGAGCATGTTTTATCTCTTCTACTACATTGTAGAGGAAAAGACTACTTGCTTCAGAGAGCAATAAATATAGTTTATTATATTAAGGTATTTAATAATTATTTTTTGATGAAAATTCTGAGATCTGTGACGAAACAAATTGTCATTTTTTTAAAATGAGCATACAGTTATCACCTTATCATTTTAGGTTAATAATTCAGCATTTTATTTTTTCTCTACTAGCCTCCAGGCAGCTTTTCCCAATTTTGTGCTTGAGTCATAGCCACACAATCCAAGCATTAACATTGTATTAGGGTTATATTTTACATGTGATTTTTCTTGGTGCGCTTCCATTTTTTAACATATTGTTATATTTTAAACATATGAAATGATAGAAATCAAGAATATATAATGTTTAAAGACAATATTTTCAGATACCTAAAATTCTGTACCATTTCTCATTTACCTCTGTAACTGATAGTTCATTCATTCCGTGATTTATTCATTAAACATTTATTGCACTCCTATCATCCATCATACACTTTACAAGGTATTTCAGATGCAGGGATTTTAAGAGACCATCAATGTGGTGATCCAGATACATCAATAGTCCATAAAAATATAAAATAATAATTATTCTACCAGAGATATTCACAAGGTGAAATAGAAGTACAAAGGAAGACATCCTTAAGTCAGCCTGGCAAGGCTTAGTCTCATTCAAGTGTTAACCCCAGATTTTGAGAAGAGGCTTCTTATGAATCTTAATCTGAATTCTGTCTTGGAGTTAAATAAGTTCTCATTCAAAGTACAGCTCTGAAATGCCAGGGCAAGCTGACATCAATAGCCTTTTTAGAACCTGAAAAATAATTACTGGCTTGAAAATGTTAGGGGGATGGTAGGTAGGATTTGTGTCTTCTTTATACATTTATTCATTATAGTTTTCATATGCTTCTCATAATCCCTGAGTAAATGCTTTCATCAATTGCTTTCCCATGTTGTTGGTGATACCGCTTACTGGAAGTCATACACTAAGTGTATACATATGCTATCAGAAGGTGGTACTTAACCAATTTATTCTTACCATCAAGTATTAGACACTGACCCCATCAAACTCCATGTCCCTACTGATATTTTGAGCATGATATCAGGTGGTAGTTAGTGAAAAAATAAGCTTATTATTGCTTCCAGCTATAACTTCTGTGGTCCAGTTAAAAACTCTTATGTAAGGCCATTTTCAATTGAATATATGGTTTTCAAAAAAAATCATTTGTGAGACAGTTGTTTCATTATGGACACATTTTTATTTTCAAATAAAGATTGCAAGTAGAAATATATTTTGTTCTCAGGTCAATTTTCCCAGGTCAATTTTCTATTAATCTATTAAACTAAATATAGTAGATAAATGTCAATAATAAAATAAATATTTGATCTCCTAGTTCCCAAATGATTTATGAAGAAGGGTAAGAAAGAAACTTAAAATTCCTGGTTCATAAGTCAAACTATGGCTACAGTTTTGAACATATGACATTCTTTTACCATCTTATTTCCTTTCTACATCTGCATTAATAATTTCAGAAAATATACTCACTACTGTAGCTCACACGACATCTCCTATCTCCCAAAGGATTTCCTGATGAAAATAATACCTATAGCAATCAGGTGAAGCTTACTTACAATCTCAAAAATCCTTACATATACCAACTCCTCCTATCCTCACAGCAACCCTATGCCTATGAGGTAGATAATGCTATTATCCCAAATTTTCATGTTAGGAATCCAGGGCACAAGAAGATAAATAACTTACCCACAATCACACAGCTAGTAAGGGCAGAACTTGAATTTTGACTGAGGCAGTCCAGCTGTAAAGGCCATGCTGTTAATTATCTTTTCACTGAATTAATTGTGTGGGGGCTCTAGTAATGAAAGGTGGAAGGGCAGCATAGCCAATGTTCACATGTGTCACTTATGAGCTGGATTCTTCTCTGTTAGAGACTAAGTATGTGTGTCATATTCAAAAGTAATTTAAAGGCTTCATTTCCCACTAAATTAGAGGACACAGTTTCCTTTAAATGTGTTTCCATGATTTTATCCTGCCTGTTACTTTTTATGCAGCTTATTGAATTTACTGTAGGTGAGCTGTATACCCATTGAGCTCTCAGGACATTTTACCTTCCCCAATCTCTAATGCAAAAACAAACAAACAAGCAAACAAAGAAAGCATTCCTGTTACAGTACAGAACAAGAAAACATTTCAATTTGTCATAATTGTTTTGACAGTGAACACAGTTTTTCATAATTGGCAGGCTTAGCTCAGGCCAAACCCTATTGTAAAAGATGTCATTGAATCCTCACAAAAACTTATTATATTCATTCCAATTTTGCTTCATTAAGTGATAAATATACAAAAGTGTTTAACTTCATTAAATGTCAAATGAAACTTTTAATTGATACATAAATATTTGCAGAATTTTAAAAATGTTAATATTAAGATTGTACTTACTTATAATTGAGATTGTAAGTAAGCTTCACCTGATTGCTACAGGTATTTTCTTTGCCAGGTACTCATATGCATTCTTGGCATAAATATATATTTATACAGTCTTTTTATAGGACAATTTGTCAATAACTATTAACTTTTAAAGAGGTTGTTACACACAATTTCACTTCAGAAAATGTATCTTAAAAAAAAAACAAAAACATGAACATAAATGCCTTGATAAATGGGTAGTAAATAGATGTTAGACAAATAATGAAGTGATAAAAAGATACACATTTTCAAGGACTTGTAAATAGCGATTTTTGGGAAATAGCTTACACGCCTGTCAATAAGTGGGCAGTTAAATAGACTATGGCACTTTCATACAAGAAAATACCATAAAGCTGCCAATATTGTTGAATGAACACAGCAAATTGAAGAACAATATGTGGAGTATAAAAAGCATTTCTGTTAAAAAAAACGAAGAATGAGAGGATATTACTTTTAAAAAATATATAGTTCTGAATCATTTGCTTTTTTTGCAATTAAAAACAAAGATAAAAGCATAACTTCCCCAACTAATTTTTAAAATGGTATTTATTTTGATTTGATGCATGTACTACTTGATTAATTTTAATAAAAATGGATCTACGTTCTTTACATGGATGTTTCTTTATGCTATGCATATTGTGATTTCCTAAAAACAACTTGATAAAAAATAATAGGGAGAAACATTTTTCTTACTTTTTCCCCTCAATTGTGAACCTGTTGATCTCATTATCTGTGCCTAACAGAAATCACTGAAATCCTTTCAATGTCAGCCTCTTTCTCTTTAGTGGTTAGTTCTTTCCAAAGCTATCCTAAGCTACAAGAATCTTTTCTTCTGTTGTCAGTTGGCTATTAAAACACTACTTTGACACCAAACAACTTGTAACAAATACACCAAGATTGTTGACTACCCATTTCCCATGATTTGGGTTCACTTTTTAAGGACAGACTTCTTTACAGCTTGCAGTAATTGGTAGCATGAGAATGACTGCTCTTGTGCTGTGCTTCCATTACACCACAAATTTGAAGTCACACAGAAATAAGATTTGTAAAAGGATAAGCAAATTTACTAATGTGGAAGGGCTTTAAGTTGACTTACTCTTTTGTTCACAAATGAATGAATGGATTCATTTTTGACTATCTAATGAAAATCAGGAAAATGTTGGGTAATACTACCAAAGTGAAGCTTATTTCCAATACACTTAAACTCTAGTAGAAAAGTAAGTCAAATTAATAAAGACTCATCATATTAAGATAGGAGGATTAAGAATCCATGCATAGTCAGAGATGAAGTATGATTAGAAGTTCAGATTAGGGAAAGGTTATTGTATACAAGGGGGCTTCCAACATGTTAGATGGGTAGTAGGAAGCCAGAAATCATTAATGTCAAATAAGAAAGCTATTTAATTAATTATATTTCTGGCTTTATTAAAAATGAATTTAGATGAGCTAAGGAAGTTAGATTTTGTCCTGTCAAAAACAATATACATTTTGTGCTATAAAAGTGACATGATCTAAATTTTCATTCCTTGGCACAGTTATTTTGCTTCTATAATTCCTTTAGCTAGGTGTCCCCGAGTTTGTTTGTTTATTTATTTATCAGGAGAATCCAAAAAGTAATCCACATAATCTTTATACTTAATCTTCTGGGATGTAGAAGTGGGGTATCATATTCTTTGAAAATTCTATGAACTGTATGTTATTTTTGTCTATTCAAGTAGCCTTTTATTTCTTGACTGATTAGAACTCCATGGGAACTCACAAGGCAACTAGAGTGGAAATTCAATTTAAAACCAAAGACCTTGATATAAGATAATGATCCCTAGCTCTGCCCTCATTTCCTCTTCTTCCTGGTGTTCTGTCTAGACCTGCTTCCTATTTATTCACTTTGTCACAACACCCTAGCATTTCTGGCCAGCAAACCTTCTGGATTTGGAACAGGTTAGGTAATTTCATTGAATATAACTTCTGAAAATGGAATTTCACTTTACAGAATAAAAACCTACTATATATTTTTTTAAAACCCACTATAAAAATTGTTTTACCTAGTGCTTAGAAAATGTTTTCAAGTTGTACTATGATGAATCATAGTTTTAAGAGTTATTAAAATTATAGTACCACCTCCTTCCAAATCATAGTTTATTTCATATCTAAAAGTCTTGTTTAAAAAACAAAGGTGCTATTTAAAAAAAAAATCACTGTGAAATACATTTGTCCATACTTAACTGAAGTAGAAATATTAATAAGGAAAATTAGGGAAACATATCTAATATAAGATAGGTTAAGGAATCACATTTCATCCTCATTGTAACTCCTGCTATGATTTTTGTTAAATGGAATCCACATTATCAAGTGAACTGTAAAAGCTAATCAGCTAAAAAAACCCCAGGGCGCTTCTTATTGCTGCAATACTTTATAATGTTTCCCTGGCTTTAGATAAAAAATAATATTTTGTTTTGCAAAGAAGCATACAGCATTTTGTCTCGATGAATTTTATAACTTGGCTTTAATCGCCTAAACAAAGCACATGTAAAATTTAGATGCAAAATTTTGTCAAAATCAGTTAAGTCTTTATTGATTGAATCACTTCCAAATATTGGTAATTAGTGAAATTTCAATGTAAAACTGGTTCTATATATGAACTTCTTAGACTCAGAAAGACACCTCATAAGCTGATACTGGCAATCCCAAGAAGACACTACATACACAACCAATGTGCACATATTCCTGAAGGTTAAATTTCAGGATGATCAGAGATGATGGACATAGGCTTTGGTTTTTCATGTGTTTTACTTACCTGATAAAAATTTGCTCAATGGTATTTGCACCACGGCTTTTTTTATTTCCAATATAAATACACTTATAATAAGCCATTCATATTATCATAAGCTATTTGCACAGGTCCTTTATATATCCTTCTGAGTTAGAATCCTGTTATTCAAAAAAATTATCATATTTTTTTCTTTAATTTTTTTAAATTATACTTTAAGTTCTAGGGTACATGTGCATAACGTGCAGGTTTGTTACATATGTATACATGTGCCATGTTGGTGTGCTGCACCCATTAACTCATCATTTACATTAGTTATATCTCCTAATGCTATCCCTCCCCCCCAACCCCGACCCTTGGTGTGTGATGTTCCCCTTCCTGTGTCCAAGTGTTCTCATGTTCAATTCCCACCTACGAGTGAGAACATCGGTGTTTGGTTTTCTGTCCTTGCAATAGTTTGCTGAGAATGATGGTTTTCAATGGAACTAGATATACCGAAAACTCATGTTGTATCAATGTTTAATATTATTTAGACTATTCTTCATTCAGTAATATCTCCAAACGTCTGATTTCAGTTCCCTTGGAGTTGTGTTTTGGCAACTGTTTTAAATCATCTAGCACAAAATGGCATGTTTTGTCAATTTCTAGGTATGAATATTTTGGAACATAATGAAATTCTATAGATAAAATTACTGACTAACTCTACAACATGCTCTACTGTGTGTGTTTTTTTAAGAGTTTATTTTTTAGAGCACTTTTAGGTTAGTTTCACAATAACATTGAACAGAAAGTACAGAGAGTTCTCACATACCCCTTGTCCCCCACATACAATCTTCTCCACTATCAACATCTCCCACAGGCCAGGTTAGACTACTGGCTCATACCAGTAATCTAAACACTTTGGGAGTCCAAGACTGGAGGATTGCTTGAGGTCCAGAGTTCAAGACCAACTTGGGCAACATCATGAGACTCTAGCTCTACAAAAAATTTAAAAACTAGCTAGATGTGGTGGTGTGCACCTGTAGTCCTAGGTTCTTGGGAGGCTGAGGTGAGAGGTTCACTGAAGCCCAGAAGTTTGAGGCTGTAGTGAGCTATGATGATACCACTGCACTATAGCCTGGGCAAGAGAATGAGACCCTACCTCAAAAACAAAACCAAAGAAAACAACAAAAACACCAACGTGGTACATTTAACATTAATGTTAACTCTTAGTGTTACATTTTCTGTTGGTGTTGACAATGTATAATGACATTTATCCACTATTATCATATGGACTGTATTTTTTTTTTTTTTTTTTTTTTTTGCCCTAAAAATCTTCCATACCCCACCTGTTACAGGAAGTCAGGGAACCTGAATGGAGGAACCGGCTGAAGCCACAGCAGAGGAAGATAAATTGTGACGATTACATGGACATTTATTACTTTCCTAATAATACACTTATAATTTCTTATGCATGTTTTACTTTAATCTCTTAATCCTGTTGTCTTTGTAAGCTGAGGATTTACGCACCTCAAGATCACTGTGATGATTGTGTTAACTGTACAAATTGATTGTAAAACGTGTGTTTGAAAAATATGAAATCAGTGCACCTTGAAAAAGAACAGAATAACAGGGATTTTCAGGGAACGACGGAAGACAATCATAAGGTCTGACTGCCTGAGGGGTCAGGCAAAATAGAACCATATTTTTCCTCTTGCAGAGAGTCTATAAACAGACATGCAAGTAGGGAATATATTGCTAAATTATTTTCCTAGCAAGGAATATTAAGACCCTGGGAAAGGAATTGCATTCCTGGGGGGAGGTTTATAAACGGCCGCTCTAGAAGTGTCTCTCTTACGGTTGAGATAAGGACTGGATACGCCCTGGTCTCCTGCAGTACCCTCAGGCTTACTAGGATTGGGAAACCCCAGCCTGATAGAGGTCAGACCGGTTCTCTGCTCTTGAACCCTGTTTTCTGTTAAGATGTTTATCAAGACAACATGTGCACCGCTGAACATAGACCCTTATCAGTAGTTTCTGATTTTGCCCTGGTTCTCTTTCCTCAGAAGCATGGGATCTTTGTTCTCCTTTTTGCCCTTTGTAGCATGTGATCTTTGTGACCTACTCCCTGTTCTTACACACCCTCCCTTTTTGAAATCCTTAATAAAAACCTCCTGGTTTTGTGGTTCAGGTAGGCATCACAGTCCTACCAGTAAGTGATTTTCATTGTTTTGTATTTTGTGTTTAGACCTATGCTCCATTTTTAATTTTTGTGAGCCTATAAGTTCTGTGTCTAAATTCATATTTTTTTGCCTGTCGATATCCAGTTGTTCCAGCACCATTTGATGAAAAGACTATTTTTTCTCCATTCTATTGTCTTTGCTCCTTAGTAAGAGATCAGTAGACAATATTTATGTGGAACTATTTCTGTGCTCTCTATTCTGTTCCATTGATCTGTCTATTCTTGCTTCAATACCACACTGTTTTGGTTACTGTATATTTATCACAAGTTGGTTAATGTCAGTCCTGTGACCTTGTCTTTTCTTTTAATATTGTGTTAGCTATTCTGGGTCTTTTGCTTTTCCATAAACAATTTAAAATGAATTTTTTAATATCAACAAAATAACATGTTGGGATTTGACTGGGATTGCATCAAATCTATAAATCAAGTTGAAAAAAACTGTAATATTGAGTCATCCTATTCATAAACACAGACTATCTCTCCATTTAGTGCTTCTTTGATTTCTTTAATCAGTTTAATAATTTTCCTCATATACCTCTTATACATATTTTGTTAGATATAAACCTAAATGTTTCATTTTGGGGGTACTAGTGTAAGCAGTAACGTGTTTTTAAATTAAAATTCACTTCTTTATTGCTGATATATGTGAAAGTGATTAACTTTTGTATCCAAGAACTTTGGTATAAACACTTACGAGTTCCAGGACTTTGTTGCTGTTGATACTTTCAGATTTTCTACATAGGAAATCACATCATCTGCAAAGAAAAATAGTTTTATTTCTTACTTCACAATTTGTATACCTTTTATTTATTTCTCATCTTGTTGTATTAGCTAGGATATCAAGTCCTGCTACGTTGAAAAGGAGAAGTGAGTGGGAATATCCTTCCCTTGTTTCTGATCTTAGCTGGAAAGCTTCTAGTTTCTCACTATTAAATATGAAGTTAACTTTAGAATTATTTTTGTAGATATTCTTTACCAAGTAGAAGTTTCCCTCTATTCTTAGTTTATTGAGTGTTTTATCATAAATGGTGTTGGATTTATGTTAAATGATCTTCCTGTATCTCTTGATACAATCAAGTGGTTTTTCTGCTTTAGCTTTTTGATGTGAGGGTAACATTAATAGATTTTTGAAATCTATTACCTGGAGTAAATCCCACTTGCATACCTGAAATAAATTCCACTTGGTTGTGTTGTGTAATTCTTTTGATAAATTCCTGTATTCAATTTGCTACTATTTGTTGAGGATTTTTGCATTTATCTTCATGAGAGACATTTATGTCTACTTTGCTTTTCTTGTAATGGTCTTTGCCTGGTTTTGGTATTAAGTTAATGCTGTCCTCATAGAATGAGTTAGAAAGTATTTCCTTCACTTTTATTTTCTGGAAGAGATGACAGAACATTTGCAATAACTCTTCATTAAATGTTTGGTAGAATTTACCAGTGAACCTGCCTTGCCTATTTCTTTCCATTTTGGATGACTGTTAACTACTGATTCAATTTCATATATATAAGCTTACTTCTTCTTGTGTAAACTTTAACAAATTGCACTATTTTATCTCAGTTTTCAAGAAATTTGGCCATTTCATCTACGTTTTCTAATTTGTGGGCACATAGTTATTAATAGTCTTCCTTTATCAACCTTTTGATGTCTAAGGCATCTGCAGTTAGGTTACCTCTTTCATTTCTGATATAACTGATTTTTGTATATATATTTTTTTCTTAGCCTGGCTATAGGCTATCAATGTTTTCCATCTTTGAAAAAACCTATGTTTTTGTCTCATAACTTTTCTATATTGATTTCTTGTTTTCAATTTTACTGATTTCTGCTCCATTTTTTGTTTCTTTTCTTCTGCTTACTTTGCATTTAATTGCTCTTCTTTCTTAAAATTTTCTAAGGTGAAAACTTAAATTATGGATTTTAGATCTTTTTTTCTTTTCTAAATTATACCTGAAATGCTATATATTACCCTGTAAGCATTGCTTTCACTCTATCTCAACATTTTAAAAAGTTGTATTTTCATTGCCATTTAGTTCAAAATATTTTAAAATTTCTCCTGAAATTTGTTTGGAATGAGGTGTTATTTAGAAGTGTGTTGTCTATTCTCCATTCATATTTTCCATTTATCTCCGTTTATATATTTCTAACTTAATTTCACTCTGATCTGAGAGCGGACATTATATAAATTTGTTAAGATGTGTTTTATGGCCCAGAATGTGGACTGTCTTGGTGAATATTCCATATGAGCTTGAAAATAACATGTATTTCCTTGTTTTGGATGAAGTAGCCAACAGATATCAATTACAAGTGGTTAATTAATGGTACCTTTGAGGTCAACTATGTCCTTGCTTATTTTCTGCCTGCTGGGTCTGTCCATTTCTGATTAAAAGGCATTGAGTATTTTATATGATTCCATTTTCTCTCTCTCTCTTTTTTTTAACTCTTTCAGTTGTTGTCTTATAATTTGCAGTATACATTTACAACTAATTCAAGTCTACTTTCAAAGAATACTATACCCTTTCACAGGTAGTATAGGTACCTTATAACAATAAAGTATTCTTAATTCCATCATCCTATTCCTTGTATTATTTCTGTCATTCATTTCACTTATACATGAGTTCTATTTATCAAATACATTATTGATAAATTTTGGACACATTGTTACCTGTTAGATCAGTTAATAAGAAATATAAAAGATTTGACTGAACTTCACTTGTTTCTTCTCTAATGGTTTTCCTTTTTTTAAATGTAGATCAGAGTTTCTGATCTATATTATTTTCCTTCACTCTGAAGAACTTTTTAAAATCGTTATTTTTAAAAGCGGGTTTATTGACAACATATTTCCTCAATTTTTACTTGTCTAAGAAATCTTCCTTTCATCTTCACTTTTGAAGGGTAATTTCACAGGTTATAGAATTCTGGGTCGGTGTGAGTTTTCTCTCAATGTTTTAAACATTTCACCCCACTCTCTTTTTGCTTGCAAGATTTCTGAGGATAAATAAGATCTAATTCTTATCTTTGTTTCCCTGGAGGTGAGGTTTTTTTTCTCCTTCTGGTATTTTTCAACATTTTTTTCTTAGTAGTGATTTTTTATTGTTTTTTTTTTTTTTTTTTTTTTTTTTTTTTTTTCATTTGTCCTGCTTAATGCTCTGTTCTGTGTGCTTCCTGGACCTGTGGCTTGGTGTCTGACATTAATTTGAGGACATTTTCAGTCATATTGCTTCTAAAATTTCTTCTTTTTCTGTCCTCCCATTATGTGAAGGTATACCATTTGTAATTGTACCACAGTTCTTGGGTATTCTGTATTGGCTTTTTTTAGTCTTTTTACTGTTTTCCTTCCAGTTTTGGAAGTTTCTATTGGCATATCTTCAAGCTGAGATATTCTTCAGCCATTCCCAGTCTACTAATCAGTGTATCAAATGCATTTTCATGTCTGATACAGTGTTTTTCAGCTGTCCAATGATGTTGTTATTCTTTCTTAGAATTTCTCTCTCTGTTTACATCACCTATCTGTTCTCGCATATTGTCTTAATGTTGTTCTTTACGGCCCTTAGCATGATATTCAAAGTCTTAAAAAATTCCTGCTCTAGTAATTCCAAATTCTTGCCACGTTTGACTCTGGATCTGATGTTATTCAATTGCTTCAATCTGTGTCTTCCTGCCTTTTGGTTGTAACTTTTTCTTATACAGTGGCTCAATCTCAGCTCACTGCAATCTCTGTCTCCTAGGCTCAAGTGATCCTCCCACCTCAGCCTCCTGTATCTGGGATTACAGGTAAGCACCACAATGCCTGGCTAATTTTTGTATTTTTTTTTAGAGATGGACTTTCTCCATGTTGCCCAGGTTGGTCTCAAACTCTTGAGCTCAATTAATTCACCCCCCGTCTCAACCTCCCAACATACTGGGATTACAGGTGCGAGCCACCGTGCCCGGCCACCCTGTAACCTTTTCTTGATAGCCAGATATAATGTACTAGGTAAAAGAAATTATAGTAAATAGGCCTTTAGCATGTGGTGGTAAGACATTAGGGAAGGAGGAATAACAGTCCTATAATTTTAATTCTATAATCTCTGTCTTTTAGTGAGTTTGCTCCCCTGAACTGTGGACTTCATAGGTGTCTCTTCACAAGTGTCTACATTCTGTTTCCTTGGGACAGAATAGCTAAAGGAAGCTGGAATCGGGTATCAGTTGGGACCTGATAAAATCCCAATGTGTTAGGTTTTGATAAAATAGTTTCTCCTGAAGGCAGCCCATGCTCATAAGAACAGAATGCTCCCAGAGTATTTAAAAATAGTTACTTTTCTGCACCCACTGCCAGAATGAGGGGGAGGGAATCTTTCCCTGATCTTCACTTTTGAAAGCCTGGTAGAGATCCTGGAGTTAAAACTCACAAAAGTGTGAGGGCCCCAATATGACTATCCTCACTGGAGTATTTGACTCTCAGACTTGTCCACACCAAGCCTCCAGCAGTTTGTCGACTACATCTCAGGTTTTCCTACTCTTAACTAATTCCAGTGGAGCATTCTGTTCTGCTTTGTTAAGTTGTGATTCTCTATATCCAGTCTGCCTTTCCAATTTGGAGGACGTAAGTTTGCTGTGTAACCTCACTTCTCTGATGGATCTAAAAAGAGTGGTTGATGTTTTTCAACTTTTTTTTTTTTTTTTTTTTTTTTTTTTTTACTTGTTGTGAGGATAGAGTAACAACTTCCAAGCTCCTTATTTGTGTGATTGGAAACTTACACTCTAGTTTTTCAGACAATAAAAATAAACTATAAACTGAAGGCACAAATCTTTTGTATACCATTAATTTTGTATTTGTAACTTCAAGGAAGAAAAATTCATATATTCAAGGCTTCGAAGATAAAATGGTTCTTCCTAAACTCTCTATATGACAATTTACTGCCTTTTTCTATTGTCTTGTCTGCCTTCCTCAAGGTTGGTTTCAAACAGTGCATTTAAAGCATGAAACAGTCGATGGGTTAAAAAAACAGAGAACATATTAAGGACTACATAAACAAGAAAGGCACTGGAATAGTAACCATTCAAAAAAGGCAAGAATTCATGTCCATTCTTAAGCACAAACATAGTTTTTAAATCAGTTTATTATGATGATAATAACTTTTACATTCAGGAATGAAGGAACAGATATTAAAAAAAAATTCATATTACTTAGGATTAGCCTTTTAAAGATTAGTTTTTCAAAGAACAAATAGTAGGCCTGGCAAAACTAGAAAACTTACTTTAAAATTCCAAGATGCATTTTTGCCAGCTAAAACTTTAGAGTCAACTTTTGTAGCTTTAAAACAAGATGACTCTTCTTGTCTTCATGATAGACATGCTATTCCATATTTTTCCCAGAAAGAGGCCAATAACCTTCATATTGAAATCTGTTGAAGTTGGTAATTCCCTCCCTTAAAGTTCTACAAAGCATTTTAGGGGACATGTAGGTACTAGGCTAACAAACCTTGCAGTCTTACACTTGTGTGTCACTCATCTACCATATTTTTGACTAGGAGCATTTTCATTTTGTATAATCTTTAGGTTCTCAAACTATCATCCCTCATGCTAGACAACCCATCTGACCTTATCTGCTCTTTATCTGAAACTTTGCTTGTAAATGTTCCTTTATCTAAAACACTTTCTCAACACTCCAACCCAAATTAAACATATCTAAAAATTCATCCTTCAAATTTCAGGAAGGGAACCTTATTTAATCATTCCTCCCTACTCCTGGACTACATGTTCTTAGAGATATATGCTCCCTTCTTTCAAAATATTTATATTGGTTTGCAATATGAATTCATACAGTGTGATGATTTGCTATTAAAAATTCACAGGTGGTAACTGCTTTTGCTCACAACTGTATTCTTATATCCTAAGGATGGCAAAGAAAGAGTGACAAATAAATAATTGTTGAATTAGTAAAATAATTATTGAAGTGTCTCATGAAATCATTACATCTTCTAGATAATTAAACTAGGAGGGCCCTAATGGAATCATACATACTGCTGGGAGTAAAGAGAGACACAGCATGTGGGATGCAAAGCACCTCAAGTCAGGCCTCACAACTTTTCTCAGGGTAAATGTTTCCCCATTGACCATTAGATAAACGAATTCCCCTGACGGTCCAGCGCTTGCATTTTCTCCACCCATCCTCCTGAAATGCATATATCCCTGAGAGTCTTTCAAAGTTAATTTATATATTCTTTTCCATCTCATTCTCTGCACTGGGGAATTCAAAACAAAACAAAACAAAACAAAACCTGAAATAAACCTCAAGGAGCACTAGACTTGAAATTCAGCTACAGTGAGAACTGATTCATTTTTGTCTCACACTATGTGTTTCAAACTCCCAAGGGTGGTGGCTAGGCCTGCTCAACTGTCTTGTAATGATCCTGTCCTCCCACTGTCAGTCTCCCCAATCATGAGATGCTGTCTGGTCTGTTTGGAGGCCTGAGACATGAATGAATACCTTAGGGGGCTGTATCAGTATTTATTGTTGGGGTGGTGAAGGGTAGGAGGAAGAAGTAGTGTAATAAAAACCATCTGTGCTGAGAATTATAGAAGCCAGAAAGGGACTCACAGGGAGTCCTGCATCTATCACCACATGGAAGCCCAATTAAAACACACATTCGGAAAACAGGATCCTGTCAGAATATGCCTCAATCAGAAACGCTGCAAGTGAAATTACACTGAACTCATTCACTGTTAAGTAGAATAGAATAAATGGAAATAAGAAGGCAGGAATAAAGACCTAATAAAATGTTCTCAGTGTATTTTTTTTAACTTCCTCTATTTCAAGTGAACAAAATTCACAATTCTAAGTCAACTAAATGGAACTTTCACTGAAATAAAGATTGGCAGAAGTGATGTTATGTGACAGTAAGAATAACCACACTCCATAACAAGCATCAAGGCAGCATACAATTAGAAGGCATGTGTCGCAGGCATTAATATCTAGAAATATGAAAAGATATATTCTTTAATGCCCTGAAAAGTACAGAATTCAGCTAAAATATGAATATTTCAAAAATAAACATAAGCACACCTGTTAGGTACGTATCATGTATAATTCAGGGATCCCCAGGGAGAGCTCCTTTGTTCCCCATCTGATTCGTTTTGCATGAGGTTGACTCTTGCAGATGTTTCATCACTGTGACCATTTTTATCTGTCTGCCTTAGCAGCTCTCTTTCTCTGTATGCCTGTATGCAGTTTCAAGGCTGATCAGTTGACTCTGTACTATGAAAAATAAAATGCTCATCTTTGTCTGGGAGGAGAACCTGGTTAATGCTCTTCCAGTGGAACAGCATTCATAGTAAGAACAGGATGAATAGCTCAGTGTGAAATAATGAGGGAACTCAGCCGAGAAAGCCAGTCTTTCCAACCACCTATGTAAACAGTGCTTCTTCGTGTAGTTTCCTCTGCCTCAGCCACCCTCCAGATCAGATTTCAGGATTACAGCAAGCTGGAGCCTGCTCTCTGTTCTAAACGAATTATATATCTCCCCAGCTATTATCTGTCTATCTATCAATCAGTCATCTATCCATCATCTATCATCTACATCTGTCCATGCTGAGTTTAAATCAAGGTAATGACTCTAGACCTGACCTATAATAGAGTATTTATGTTTTCTTGTTCAGATACAACCAAAAAACAATGTATCTTTGAAAAATTGATAATAATGACAATCATGCTACCATTAACTAAGCAAAACACATATGTTAACCACTTTTCCTTTCCCACATGTCTTTTATTCTTATGTCCTCAAGGGTTCCAACACAGACAGTCTGATAGATGTTCTGCAGAAACCTGAAAAATACCTTGTTCCTATTCTTTTTATTCCTGAGAACATCACCCTCCTTCAGGTAATAGTGACTACAAGGGTAAGATTTATTAAGTTTTGACTAACATGCCATATCCCTATTATTTCTAATAAAGTGTTTCTTTATTTATTTATTTTTTTAAAACTCTCATACTATGTCAGTTAAAGGATGCCTGACTGGACATTGCTAATTTGTTTTAGTTGAGTGTGTTTTCAGGTGCTGACTTCTTTTATGCAAAATTGAGAAATCCAGTTTGCTTATTATACTGTCTCAATGTTGAATGAATAGTGTTTTGAGTAAGAATGGTTTGTTGTTTTTTGAACTTTAGAAAGATACATTTTCTTCTGTATGTTTAGTTTGGATGTATTTGGGGGAAAAATCTAATATATCTAATGCTGTGTTCCAAGTTTTCTTTAAGTAAATTTTCAAAATTTTACTTCAAGTCAAATGCAATAACACACTGAGTAATTATGAATCATATATAATTTTTAATGTCAGGAAATATTAGTAAATGTCACAAATACAAACAGAAATGCAAACAGAAATGCTTGCACAAAGAATAATACTTCATTTATCTAAATGTGGTATATGAGCGAATTCTGCACATAAACCTCTATTTTAAAGTACTAATTAAAATTATATATATATAAATAATATATTTAATTTGTAATTATCAAGCTACTTACACAAATATACTCAGCATGATTCTCAATACGACTGATAATTCAAGGCTATTTAATAAATGTCAATTATTTAACTAGAGATTAATATGCCAATGTCTCTTGATTTACGAAGGGCTATTGCACCTATGATTTAATGGTTCACATATGGAAATATTTTTTTTAATTCCAGAGGCTATATTTTATGCTTTTAATATAATCAACCTTTTTTTTTTTTTTTTTTTTTTGAAACAGAGTCTTGCTCTGTCACCCAGGCTGGAGTGCAGTGGCACATCTCGGCTCTCTGCAAGCTCTGCCTCCCAGGTTCATGCCATTCTACTGCCTTAGCCTCCCAAGTACCTGGGACTATAGGTGCCCGCCACCACATCCGAATAATTTTTTATATTTTTAGTAGAGGCAGGGTTTCACCATGTTAGCCAGGATGGTCTTGATCTCCTGACGTCGTGATCCGCCCGCCTCGGCCTCCCAAAATGCTGGGATTACAGGCATGAGCCACTGTGTCCGGCCTATAATCAACCTTTTTATGAATAATACAAATTCTACTAACTTTTATCCAAACTGAAATAGACATCTCAGATGCCACAGGTTGAATGTTTGTGTCTCCCCCAAATTTGTATGTTGAAACCTCAATACCAATATGATGATATTAAGAGGTGGGGCCATCAGGAGCTGATTGGGTCAAGTGCTAGCCACTCATGAATGAAATTAGTATGCTCAGAATAGAGGCCCCAAAGTGTTGCAGGAAATCAGGGAACAGAGGGACCGGCGGAAGCCATGGCAGAAGAACATAAATTGTGAAGATTTCATGGACATTTATTAGTTCCCCAAATTAATACTTTTATAATTTCTTGCACCTGCCTTTACTGCAATCTCTGAACATAAATTGTGAAGATTTCATGGACATTTATCACTTCCCCAATCAATACTCTTATAATTTCCTATGCCTGTCTTTAATGTCTTAATCCCATCATCTTGGTAAACTGAGGGTGTCTGTTGCCTCAGGATCCTATGATGATTGTGTTATCTGCATAAATTGTTTGTAGAGCATGTGTGTTTGAACCATATGAAATCTGGGCATCCAAAAGAAGAGGATGGCTGTGATTTTCAGGGAACAAGGGAGATAACCATTGGGCCTCACTACCTGCAGGACTGGAAAGAACAGAGTCATATTTCTCTTCTTACAAAAGCGAATAGGAGAAATATCACTGAATTCTTTTTCTTAGCAAGGAACAGTCCTGAGAAAGAGAATGCATTCCCAGGGAGAGGTCTCTAAAATGGCCGCTCTGGGAGTGTCTGGCTTATAAGGTTGTAGATAAGGGATGAAATAAGCCCTGGTCTCCTGTAGTGTCCCCAGGCTTATTAGGATTAGGAAATTCCCGCCTAGTAAATTTTAGTCTGACTGGTTGTTTGCTCTCAAACCCTGTCTCCTGATACAATGTTATCAATGACAATGCTTGCCCAGTGGGACATGAAACTTCATCAGCAATTCTAATTTTGCCCTGGTCCTGTGATCTTGCTCTGCCCCCATTTGCCTTGTGATATTTTATTGCCCTTGAAGCATGTGATCTCTGTGACCCACACCCTATTCATACACCCCTCCCCTTTTGAAATTCGTAATAAAAAAAGTTGCTGGTTTTGCGGCTCAGGGGGCATCACAGAATCTGCCAATGTGAGATGTCACCCCCGGACACCCAGCTTTAAAATTTCTCTCTTTTGTACTCTTTTCCTTTATTTCTCAGACCAGCCAACACTTAGGGAAATAGAAAAGAACCTGTGTTGAAATATTGGGGGCTGGTTCCCCTGATACCAAAGAGTTGCCTTGAACCTTGTATCATGTGAGGACACAGCAAGAAGGCACCATCTGTGAGCCAGGAAATGAACCCTCACCAGATGCCAAACCTACCAGTGTCTTGATCTTGAACTTCCCAGACACAGTAACTGTGGGAAATTAATTTCAGTTGTTTATAAGCTACTAAGATTATATTATTTTGTTATAGTGACCCAAATGGACTGACATCATATAATTGAGGTTGTTGGATAAGTGGACTCTGAATAAAAAATGTCATGCACCTAAGTATTAGATGCCTATTTAGCTAGAGATATTTATGTGACTAAACCATGAGATTTGTTTCCAAAAACCTGTCACTATAAAATAGACCCTCATCAGCCAATGGAAAGGTTTGTGCAAATACGTGTTCAGGGGTTAACAGAAAAATCTACTTGGGATAACTGGCACAGTCTCTTTCTACATCCCACTGGTTATCTTGAAACTATACACCTTTCACATCTTAGCTAAAATGCCACTAAAATGCCACTGTCCCAGGAATAGCTTCCAGGAATCCCCCCACTTCAAACTAGATCAGTCCTTGATTTGATTTAACTTTCCAATTACATATATACACACACACACACATATATATAATATATATAAAATAAAAAAATATATATAAATATATATATATACAGGTTTTTCTTTTTTTTTTTTTTTTTTTTTTTTTTTTTTGAGACAGAGTCTCATTATGTACCCAGGCTGGAGGGCTGGAGTTGCAGTGGCATGATCTCGGCTCACTGCAACCTCTGCCACCCAGGTTCAAGCACTTCTTCTGTCTCAGCCTCCCAAGTAGCTGAGATTACAGGCCACCGCGCCCGACTAATTTTTGTATTTTTAGTAGAGACGGGGTTTCACCATATTGGTCAGGCTGGTCTTGAACTTCTGACCTCATGATCCACCGGCCTCAGCCTCCCAAAGTGCTGGGATTACAGGCGTGAGCCACTGTGCCCAGCCACCGATTACATATTTATATGAGTTGAATAATATATGCTTTCCTCCAATAGATTTTATTAAGTTTTATTTATTTATTAATTTATTTTGAGACAGAGTCTTGCTCTGTCTCCCAGGCTGGAGTGCGGTGGCTGATCCTGGCTCACTACAAGCTCCGCCTCCCGCGTTCACACCGTTCTCCTGCTTCAGCCTCCTGAGTGGCTGGGACCACAGGCACTCGCCACCACGCCCGGCTATTCATTTTTTGTATTTTCAGTAGAAACGATTTCACTGTGTTAGCCAGAATGGTCTTGATCTCCTGACCTGATGAACCGCCCATCTTGGCCTCCCAAACCTCTGGGATTACAGGTGTGAGCTACCATCTCTGGCCCCCCATTAGATTTAAAACAAAGAATCTTCCAAGTGAAAACAAACTATTTTACTCAATACTATGCATAGAAACACAGAACAGTGTTTAAAAAAAAAAAAAAAGAGTGGGTACACAATTGACATGCAATGAATAGATGAGTGAATATGGTAATGGTGATTCTGGGTAGAGGGCCTCAAGGAAATATGGTCTGGGGAAGACGTAGGCTCTGCAGACAAACAGATCTGGGTTTTGATACTGGCCCTAGCATTTATTATAGGTAATTTTTAATTGTACCTCATCTCTATGTTAACATTCCATACTACCTTGAGCTTTAGTGATAATAAAATTCAGTATTTTAGGTAAAAGAATGTATTTATTAGGTGCTTAATGTATTTATTAAGTGATAATAAAATTAGGTATTTTAGATTAAAAATGTATTTATTATGTGCTTAATTTTAAGGAAGATTCTTAGTTTAATTGCAATAATCTATATTTTGGGACTAAACCTAAGTTTGTATCATAGCCTTGCACTTAACAGCTTAGTGATCAAATAGAAGTTATTAATTCTCCTCAAAATTCAGTTTCCTCATCTGTAAAAGAGTGATAACACCGCTCAAGAACTGTGAAGATTTATATGTCATATTTTAAAGAAAGTATTTAGCCCAGAGGCTAGTACATGGTAAGTACTCAATATTCCCTCTCATGATCCATATAATTATTCTCTCAACCACCTAAGCCCCACCACATTCACTGAACAGTAAGGTGAGCAAGGTTTTCAAAAAGAACTGATACGTATTTAATTATGCATCCTAGAGAAATTAATATAAAAAGATGCATTGACCTTGCGACAACACATAATTCAAGTGTGGGTCACAGAAGTGAGTTAGTAGAGCAGTTAAAAGTTGCTTCTGGAGTCACACTCCTTCACTAACTACCTGATTCTGTTATTTAAGTACTGTAATACTTAATTTCCTCATATAAAAATAGAAACAGTCCCAACAGATACAGCTTTTTTGATAATTAAATGAGCTAATTAATCAAACATATTTAGTACAGTGTCTTGCCCAGAATAAGAATTCACAAAAACTTACTCCATTAAATAACTCACACATATTATATCCATATAGGAATAAGGCAATGAGTCTATTAAAGATCAGCTATACTTACAATGGCTGTAGGCTTGGGACTTGGTTATCTTCTCCGTTGGAAAAGAGATGCTAGGAACAATAAAGACAGCCTTTTCATTGGATTATGGCAGTATAGTATCCAGTAAGTCCAGCAAGTCCAGCAATTATATAAAAATGATTTAACAAATACTCTACATCTGACAGAATAAAATGTAAATATGTAAGAGCTAATAAAGGAAAGAATAATGCTGGTAGGAGATAGTAGAGATAGAAATGATGAAGTGTTGTAAAATGTAATAATTAAAAATCTAAACTGGTAATTCAGTAGTGATAAATTTATATCCCTATAGAATATTAAGTGAGAAATACATGCTTTTGACCCTTTAAGGGGTTTATATTAAATTCAGCATTGCACCCACTTGAATTATCAAAATGAACTTGAAAATGTATGTGTGTAAATATAAACAGCATATGTTGAAGTTTCACCATCTCTCTTTTTTTTTTTTTTTTTTGAGACGGAGTCTCGCTCTGTCGCCCGGGCTGGAGTGCAGTGGCCGGATCTCAGCTCACTGCAAGCTCCGCCTCCGGGGTTTACTCCATTCTCCTGCCTCAGCCTCCCGAGTAGCTGGGACTACAGGCGCCCACCACATCGCCCGGCTAGTTTTTTGTATTTTTTTGAGTAGAGACGGGGTTTCAACGTGTTAGCCAGGATGGTCTCGATCTCCTGACCTCGTGATCCGCCCATCTCGGCCTCCCAAAGTGCTGGGATTACAGGCTTGAGCCACCGCGCCCGGCCCACCATCTCTTACATATAAAAACTTTATTAAAAAGAACATAGTTTTACAAAGCACCTTAGGAAGCCAAGCCTAGGGTTCTTTGGATGACATCTTTTCTCTCAGACTGATTAAGTGGCTCAAGCTCTGAATCTAGAATCCCTGTGATTGAAACTCAGCTCTACCATGTTACAGACAATTACTTAAGTTATTTGAGGTTCATTTATCCCATCTGTAAAATGTATATAAAAAACAGTACCTACTTCAAATGACTATAATAAGGATTAAATAAACAAGACATATACAGCATGTAGAATAGAGACTGGCACATGATAAGAGATGAATTAATAACAGATGTTACCATTAACTCTAAATTTTTATTCATGATTAAGTACAATAAAATATTCTAGAAGAATGCAAAATCTAACTATTTCAAATATGTAGCAAACATTTTTGTTGCTCGTGTTTTGCTTAAATATGATTAAGAAACATTATAGAATTTAAAGAGAAAGTGTATTACAACTCAATTCCTAATCTTTTTTTTTTTTTTTTTTAATGGAGTCTCACTCTGTCACCCAGGCTGGAGTGCATTGGCATGATCTCGGCCCACTGCAAACTCCACCTTCCACATTCAAGTGATTCTCCTGCCTCAGCCTCCTGAGTAGTTGGGATTAGAAGTGCTTGTCACTACGCCTGGCTAATTTTTGTGTTTTTAGTAGAGACAGGGTTTCACCATGTTGGTCAGGCTGGTCTCGAAATCCTGACCTCATGATTCACCCGCCTCGGCCTCCTAAAATGCTATGATGACAGGTATGAGCCACTGTGCCTGGCCTCGATTCCTAATCTTATTGCTTCAATACTTATTTTTTTAGGCTTCAATACCTGGTCTCAATTCCTAATCTTATTGCTGCAGTACTTTTTTTTTTTTTAGGCTTCAATATATTTTATTTATTTGCTTACAAAAGCCTCAATTATGACATTTCTGTATACATATACAAACGGTTATACAAATACAATAACTAAAAGTGATAAATATGAATTTGCCACTATTGAGTTTCTGTTGATGGTTTGTATGGCAGAGATTCTAACTACTCATGAAACTGACTGCCTCTTCTTCATGGTCACACAATTAACCTCCGTTTCCCAGCTTCTCTTGCAGTTAGTTATGTTCATATGACTATCCTACCCAAAACAAGGTGAGCAAAAGCGGTAAGCACCTCTTGAAAACTTGGATCATAAAATCCTCCATGCTCTTTCCTCCTGGTTGTCCAATTGGTATTTCTGTTCCTATTTTCTAGTATTTCTAACTGGACTTTTTGCTTTGTTCTTCTGTGTTTATATGTGTATTTTCCAATATGAGGTACAGATTTTGGATAGAGGATTTGAGTACACAGTTTTGTGTGTGGAGGGGTGTGGTTGGGAACAGCAGAGAACATCTCCCTCTTGGAAGACAATAAGAAGCAGTGGCTACCACAATAAAGAAAGCTTAACAAAATCCATACCTGGCATTGACTGGGAATCATTAATTCATAGAACCCTTGAATAATTCTACTGTCTTATTATGTTGTGACAACTAAAATACAATAAAAATATTTCTCCACTGAGGCCGGGTACAGTGGTCACACCTATAATCCCAGCACTTTGGGAGGCCGAGGTGGGCAGATGACCTGAGGTCAGGAATTTGAGACCAGCCTGCCCAAAACGGCAAAACTCTGCCTCTACTAAAAATACAAAAAATTAGCTGGACCGGGTGGTGGGTGCCTGTAATCCCAGGTTCTTGGGAGGCTGAGGCAGGAGAATCGCTTGAACCTGGGAGGCAGAGGCTGCAGTGAGCTGAGATTGTGCCACTACACTACAGCCTGAACGACAAGAGTGAAACTATGTCTCAAATTATATATACACACACATAAATATATATAAAAATATATGTGTGTATATATAATATATATTATGTATATATATATAGTATGTATGTATATACATATAAATATGTATATATATTTATGTGTGTGTATATATATTATTTGAGATGTAGTTTCACTCTATCAGTGGAGATATATATATATATACACACGTGTATATATATATATTCGTGTGTGTGTGTGTGTGTGTGTGTATATATATCTCCATAGTCATTAACATCTTCTACATCTCAACATCTTAACACTTCCGTGCACTTTATACATTTCATGCCAATGGTAGCAAAAATACCAGCAGGATCCCAATCACCATCAAGGCTCAGCATGCTTCCCAAGCACTTTTCAGATCAAGGTTGAAGCCAGAAATTTTGCATTGAATCTGCCAGTTGCTCTGTAATATGCAGGGTTTTCACAGTGTCTCATAGATACCTTGAGAGTTGCAATATTCTCATGAGCTCTACTGCAACACCGATAGTCACATGTTGAAGATGGCAGAGCCTTTTCAGCCCAGTTCTATGCAATGCTGAATGAAACATAAGCCCTTTACTATTAAGGGTAGCCATTTTGGTGTTTTAATGAGCAAGATAAAATCCTTTGTGTCAAACCATGAATTTTAAGCTCTTCTCTATTACAATAGCTAGCATTATCTAGCTAGTATAATTAATTGTCCATGATGTTAATGGTTTTGATAAGTTTGAGTCACTGTAATAAAAATGTTGATTCACTCTAAAATAAAATAATTATTTATTACAGTTACTTAAACGTTTCATAGTTATTACATATGCAGTCTACGTTAGAATATGTTTAGTTATTATGTAGGTAGAAATTCAAATTCCTACCATGTCAGTACTGTAATGTTACTCATCCAGAAGCAGTTTTTAGATGAACAATGTGATACTTACAAAAGAGTGAATTTAGTTAATTCTAATAATTTTGTTTAATTTAACTAAACTATGAGTCCATCTATATCTTTTATATTTTATAGGTTACACTTCTTAGAATGCTAGTCAATAATTCTAGCACACTGTAACCTAACTAAAACAAAAAATTTAGGAAGATCACCAGACCCCAATCCAAGACTGCAGGAATATTTGGACTGGTGATGGATTTTTCCAATTACTGCTCTCAGTGTTCACTGTCTATGAACACATTGAAGCCATTTAGGATATATTATTCTAGTAAATGAGCAGACTGTTCACACACATTAAATTCCTGTTTCTGTGTAGACTGTAAAATGCAATACCTTTATCTATTTCATGCTGGAATTAAAAATCCATATCACAAATTCTTAGAAAATAAACCATTATTCCTTCCTAAAAAATGTAAATGAGAATGAGCATGTATATTATCAGAAAAGTGCTGAAATATATCCACCGTTTTTCTGGCTAATGTGTCTAAGATTAATTTATTCTGCAATGTACACTTACAATGTACAGTCCCCTAACATTAGATAATGGAATTAGAGAAGTCAAAGGATCCAGTGGAAGGATGAATAAGTTATTTGTATGTGAGCTGAGAGGTCAGGAAAAAGAGGTAGGAGTTGCTAACGCAAATAAATAGGTTTAGTAAAATCAGAAGGTCATCGTTCTGGTTTACTCATTCCATATATTTTAACGGTATTATAAGAAGCTATGCCACTTTTAATTTAAAATATCTACTATGATTATTAACACTTACTTTATATAGACATGGCACTTCTCTGAAAAGGAATCTTTCAGAAAATTTGTTTGGCAGGAGTTGAAGAATAACTTAGAAGAAAGAAAGAAAAGAACTAAAGGTACCTGTGGCTTTAATCTACACAAATGATGCCTGCCTATATTGGGCTTGTGTCAGTGGAAGAAAATTAGGTAAATCCAGAGGACCCTCCCAATACATTATTAAAAGTATGGGACAAGTTGAATTTGAATTTGGTAGTTGGGAGTCTGTAACAAAATTAATAGTGACAATAAAATGTGTTGTGATACCTTTATACAGGCATCATATAAGATAAATTACATGCATTACTTTTGTCCACATTATGAGTCTGAGAGCTAGAAATAATACTTCCATCTCAAATGGATATACCATTCTCCTGTTTTTGTACACTTAAAATGCCTTCAAAAATTTTTCAGCATTAATAAACAAAACAACACAAACAATAAAATCTTCTCGGCAATGCAATGGCTCCTTCCACATGTAAGATTAAAATTAGAACCATTTTCCAAATGATTTTTTAAAAATTTTTTTTTACAAAGAGAAAAAATAGAAAAACAGAGTAGGGATTTTAAGCAGAAAGAGGGATGGAGTATGTGAAAGAAAGAATGGCATTAAGGAAACTTAGATAGGAAAGGGTCCAAAATATTCAGACTAAGTAAATCTTATGACAAGGGGACAGGGAAAGTAATGTTATAAGAGGTCTACCCTGACACATTGACATAATTCAGGCATGGATTTGGTTGCATGAACTCTAAGACCTGTGTTAAAAAGAAGCCAGTATAGGATCACATATTTGTCACAAATATAGTTTCCTTTAAAGCAAGAGTAAAGAAAAACAGATTGTGCAGTGTATTCTGTACCCCTTGATTTAGTTCTAAATATTCTGTTCTTTGAGGCCAGAAATTGTGTTCCATTTATCTTTGCCAGAACACCTCAAATACAGTCATTTTTCTGGTAGATAGGACAGAAATATAGACAGACAGATACATAGGTAGATAGACAATTCATTTAATAATCATTTTCAAGATGATATAGCAAACCAAAATTTTAAATCTCTAAGTGTTTGCTATCAAACTATATTAAAATAATGGTACAGATACATGCTATTAAACTTAGGGTATAATTTTAAGCCAGCTACCATAAATTAACTGTTTCCATTTACTTAGAGACTATGTCTGGAAATTTCTGATGGATTTTAAAATATAAGGTTTCTATCAATAGGGTATCATAGTGCAAATATACATTTTAGTGTAAAATCTGCTATAACATTACAGATAATAATATTGAAATTTTAATACAAGCTGTAAAAACAACCAAAGCGTAACTATGAGACAGCAATTTTTTTTCCTGATTTGTTAATATATGACCCCTTAGTAGGTGAAGTCTCTGTCAAGTTCACAGAGGTATCCAAGAAATTACATTCTAGGCAGAGGCTCTCAGAAAACTGCAGACTAATGGCTGCTTTAACCCTGTTGTCCAGTGTCAAAGGAATCATTCATATTGGAGGACTGTGCCCATCAGCTGCTTAAAGAGGCCCATGGCACTTAACTGACCTCAAACTAGGGGAGAGTTACAAGATTTATTTCCCATGGCCACAACTTGATTAAAGTGACCCTAATCTTAAAAAAACAAAACAAAACAAAACAAACAAAAAAAGAAAACAAAAAGATGAAGGGGGGATTTTAAAAAAATAAATGTTATTAAGGTCTAGGGATGGGCTTAAGATCAACAGCTGAAATTTGGTAGGGGTGAGGTAAGTGGAGATAGGAATGGAAAATTACAATGAACACTTAGGAGATTTTGGAAAGTAATTAACAGTAAACAATAAAGACCAAAACTCTGGGGAGATTTCCCTCTCTTTCTCTCCCACACACTCAAGAGCAAATGTACACATAGTCATAATTTCTTCTCTCTAAACAATTCCAGTGAATTCATAAACACATATAGAAACTAATGGTAGACAGAGTTTTTTTTTTCCCTACTCAAAATTATACATAGGCAAAGATTTTCAACATTCATCCCTCCTGCTTCTTTTTACTACTTCAGATACCCAGTCCTCAGTGTTTTTATATGACTCCTCAATTCTCAATTAGCAATAATCACACCTCGGATAAACCTCATTGGCTACGATACTGCCACTGCGCAAAGCTATGACTTCTCAATTCTCAATCTAAAGGGAAATTTTTCAAGTGCTGGACCATTCGCTTCTAACTCCTGTCACACAAACCTACTCCTCAGTAACTCTCAGACCTTACTATATGATAGTCAATATATCTTATGACCTAATTCAGAATGAGGGGATAATGACCACTTAAATTCACAGAGCATTTATTGAATACCCAGATTTGCAAGACAATATGCCAGTGATAGAGTTAATGAAATAAGGCAGTGTCCCCAAGCAACATATATTCCTTATAAATCAACAGAATACAGGAAGAATATAGGCAATGTTATAACAGAGATGGCAGGGATAGAAAAAATTAAAAAGATTAATTTCAACAAAGAACATTAAGAAAAGCTTTACAGAGGAGATGAAAGTTAAGAAGATGCTTATATGGCTTAAGTATAAAGGAAAAAAACAATGTGAGACTTTAGGTTAATACCAGTTAAGATGGTAAATAGCCTGAACAATATGCCCAGTATTTTCTCAGTTTGTGAACAGAGTTCAGATACTTGATGGGCCAGTTCAAAGCTGGATACCTCAGAGCCCTAGGACAATGGGAGAAATAACTTGAGTCTCCTGGCAGCCCTCTAATCATGAAATATATGTATAATACATAAACTACACAACCTCTTGCTTTTATCTTTCTCTTCAACTGAACATTGCTATCATACCAGACAATTTTGAAATTATACCCTTGGGCATATCATGTCCTGATTACTTACTTCATAATTGCTTGATTTTTTTTCCTTCTCCCCTTCATCACACTATAGCTTTATCTCTCTGAAATCCCTGCTCTGATAAAAACCTCTTAAAATTCTCTCATCCAGTATTTTCCACTAAACAGTCTTACTTTTCTCGGAACCTCCATTTGTTCCTAGGCTAAAAGCCTACCAATTTTTTATTTCTTTTTAAATCTCAACTACTCGGCTATCTTGGTGACATTTACTGGCATACTTAACTCATTTTTTCCTTTATTCTTGGCTCTAGCTTTGCTGACAATGTGTGAACAAATGAGCCCAAACACTTTGTTTTTTCTGTACTTCCCCTCCTGAAATTTCTGGTGATGCTGAAACAATTAAATAGTAGTCTGTTAATTTGTATTATAAATCTATGATCTGTCCCCCCTCTTCTATATCTGTAACACTGTTCAGTACCCATTTACTTTCTCTGAAACATATGTTCCAAGCCATCATCACTCTTCTCAGTGCTACTCAGACTCTGCAACTTCTACCTTTAGCAAACACAGTATGCTGCCTTCATCACAGCAAACAACTTGAGGCCATGGGACGGAAACTCCCAAACTCTCATCCTTCTCACTTTTCAACTTATCTGCATTTGTATCTATTGTTAATTATCTTCCCGCTGTCATGAAGGAGTAGAGTCTCTGAGCATTTCAAGGTTAATGTCACTCCTGTTCTTCTCATTTGAGAGCACCCCGCCCGCCCCCAGCGGTTTGTGTCTTTAGGATTCTCTCTCTTAGCTCTTTGTCGTCCACAACCAACATGTTAAACACTCCCTACATCTTCTCTACATTAACCTCCTTCTCTGAAGGAACCAATTGTTTTATTTTTCCTGTGCTGCCTGCTTTGAACATCTGTTACCAGCAGAAACCACTTTCTCCCCATTCACTCCACACACTAATTCACATTGTCTCCCTGTAATCTACTGCAGCACCGCAGCAGCTCCTGTCAAACTCATCAGTGTACAAAGTCTGGTGCGCATTATCAATCCTCACCCTATTTGATTTCTATAGGCATTTGGCCAGTCCTCTTTGTTCAGACACTCCTACCCTACTTCCCATTTGACCCTATCTTATTGACTTTGCTTTCCTTCTCTTTTTATGTTTTCCTCTTATTGAAAATTCATTCCTATTCTCATTTTACACTTCCTGAAAAATCTGCTCTGCTCTAAAATCTGCATGTAAAATCCAATTTCTACATCTAATAAAGATTATTCCTCTAAGATGCAGGTCCATAGCTTTTATTGCTTATTAAATATTAGAAATCAGCATTTTAAACTCAACTTGTTATAAAATGAACTGCCATTTACTCTCATTTATCTTTCTCCAGTCCAACTAACTTGCTTAATCATGTAAATTGCTCAAATTTTTTCAAATTAATTTTCAAATTTTTCTACTTCCTCTTCTTTCGAAACCTTATCAGTAACAAATCTTAGTGTTTCAATATCATCAGGACATATAATATCTTCTCTGAACTACTGAAGTATCTAATTTGAGTTGGCTTTTCCCATTCCAAATCATCTTTCATATTGTAGCTGAAGTTATTTTCTTCAAAAATACGAATTATATTGTGTCATCCCCCTACTAAAGTACTAATAATGCCAAACCAATCACTGCCCAATGAAGTCCATACTTTATTTGACATATATAAAGTCTTGTTTCATGTACCCTAGCACTTCATTTTTTTCTATAGTCTTTTTCAAGCTTTGCCATAGATTCACTCTGTTTTAGCCACAAAAATGTCTAATGTTCTGGTATATGCAGACATTCAAAGATGTTTCTGAACTGTCTGTGTCTAATTTGCTTAGTTTGCTCTTCTCTTCCTTTCAAGGTTCATGCCAAAGGCCATTTCTGTAAAGCTTTTCTAACCTCCTTTGCACAACACTGCATTATAATCATCTGTTTACTGGACTGTGCCACCAGTCTGAATTCCTTTATTAACATTCATATTTAGATATCTCTTTCCCCTAATTCTCCCACATGGAATTCCTATGTGTAAAAAATTTCTGTCACTGATTAGGGGATGTTTTTGAACACTAAATATATGCAGTGCCATAATTAGAATTCAAGGGGAAAAAGAAAGTAAGAACATTATTTGACCTAATTGATGCTAAATATATTCCACAGCAACCTAACTCTTAAAGAATCAATTGATATATATTTGTATCATTCCAAATATAATGGTTTCAATGTTATAAGATTGGAGGAAGAGGAATATGTGTGCTCCCTTCAACATAATGCAGTGTACCTTGTATTGTATTGCTTTTCATGCAAAATAAAATAATAAGCACAGGTTTTTGCAATATAATTTGTCTTGTTTTTTTTGTTTTGTTTTGTTTTGTTTGAGACGGAGTCTCGCTCTGTTCCCCAGGCTGGAATACAGCGGCGCGATCTCGGCTCACTGCAAGCTCCGCCTCCCGGGATCATGCCATTCTCCTGCCTCAGCCTCCTGAGTAGCTGGGACTACAGGCGCCCGCCACCGCGTCCGGCTAATTTTTTTTGTATTTTTAGTAGACACGAGGTTTCATCGTAGTCTTGATCTCCTGACCTTGTGATCAGCCCGCCTTGGCCTCCCAAAGTGCCGGGATTACAGGGGTGAGCCACCGCGCCTGGCCTATAATCTGTCTTCGTTTTATGAAGAAATAAAATGAAGAAGAATGTGACTTAGAGGTATTCAGAGTGACCGAACACTCTAAATAGTGAGTCATTGGAGTGTTGTCTCTCAGGAGGAGGGCTGTCCGTTGTCCTCAACTCACATCTTAATGCTGACAAGATAGACTATTTCCTGTTAAGATGGACGGACAGATACTTCTCAAAAGAAGACATTTATGCAGCCAACAAACATTTATTAAAAAAGCTCATCATCAATGGTCATTAGAGAAATGCAAATCAAAACTACAATGAGATACCTTCTCACACCAGTTAGAATGGCGATCATTAAAATAATAGATGCTGGTAAGGCTGTGGAGAAATAGGAATGCTTTCACACTGTTGGTAGGAGTATAAATTACTTCAACCATTGTGGAAGACAGTGTGGCAATTCCTCAAGGATCTAGAACCAGAAATATCATTTGACCCAACAATCCCATTACTGGGTATATACCCAAAGGATTATAAATTGTACTATTATAAAGACACATGCGCACATATGTTTATTACAGCACTATTGACAATAGCAAAGACTTGCGACCAACCCAAATGCCCATCAATGATAGACTGGATAAAGAAAATATGGCACATATACACCATGGAATACTATGCAGCCATAAAAAAGGATGAGTTCATGTCCTTTGCAGGGACATGGATGAAGCTGGAAACCATTATCCTCAGCAAACTAACACAGGAACCAAAAACCAAACACTGCATGTTCTCACTCATAAGTGGAAGCTGAACAATGAGAACACATGAAAACAGGGAGGGGAACATTGCACACCAGGATCTGTCGGGGGATGGGGAGAAAGGGGAGGGAGAGACTTAAGACAAATACCCAATGCATGTGGGGCTTAAAACCTAGACAACCAGTTGATAGGTGCAGCACCATGGGACATGTATACCTATGTAACAAACCTGAACATTCAGCACATGTATCCTAGAACTTAAAGTAAAATTTAAAAAAAAAAAAATTAAAAAGATGGAGATACAATTTTTTTTTTCATCAAAGTCTAGCTTTCAGCTCTTGTTAAAATAGCCAGAATTTGTTCATTACATATGGAATATTTTAATATACATAAGTAATACCTTTCAAAGAGCATTGTACTTATATATGTATGAAAAATGGGAAAATCTTCATGAGGAGAAATAATAAAACCAAATAGTCCAAACATGTTAAATTTTACATTCTGATATGTTAATAAATGAACTCCTATGCAATGGGAGGGTACCAATAAATATGAGATATATTTTCTGCCTTAATTGAGATTATGATCTATTTCAAGAAATGACATAAACATGTAAAAAGTAACATAAAATTTGAAAATTGCCTAAAAGAAATACTGCAAGTTGTTCCACTATTTATAATCAAACAAAGCGTACAAGTAATAATTGCCACAGATTTTCATGGAAGAAAAAGTATCCTTTCCTTTGGGATACTGAAAACAGGTATTTTGGGCTATACATTTTGTAATTCTTTGTTTGACCTGAGAAAGACTTTCAACTATATATTTCTGGGACTAAATCTGTATAATTATGGAAAAGTTCATTTTATACTGTTTCTTAACAAACGCCAAAGTTGTATTGCTCTTCTCGAAACTATATCCAACGTGAATTTGAAGAGTAAAGCAGTCTAAAAAGTTCAGTCAGTGGCATTTCTTTTTACTAAGTGACTTAAGATAGTCCTGGAGAGGAAGGAAAGGACTATCTGACAGTGTCATTACTGAAGGAATAAATGACATATCAGGCACATCAAACTTGAATCATGGAATCAAAATGGATTCTGAAACAGGAATGCTAAAAATTGAATATTTATTTCTCTGCCTTTTGAAGGTCACTGATATCAACCCTCAGGAGAGCACTGGGAATATGAGACAACCTTTGCTGTTTGATGCTATCTTCTCCTCTAGCTAAAAATAATCCCAGTAGTAGGGGCCCAATAGGACTTTGCTGTTTCACAGCCTTGTGATAAGTAATTCAACCTATTCTCTGCTATAGAGTCAAACGCAATGCTAAAATGGCTTTGGGTTGAAACAAACACAGCCAGGGAGCTCTGATATCCAGTGGCTGCTTATCACATGATGCTGCCTGTCGTGTGCCATAGCTGGGTATCTGCTGAGGAGCTTTTAAAAACACGACTGCCTGGACCCTACCTCAAACAATTACCCCAGAGTCTCTGGGGGCAGACTTCAGCATGATTCTTTTTGAAAATTATCCAGGTGATTTATGTGCACACAGGTTTATTAAACATTGTATCGGATCAAGATCAGTGCTTCTCAAACTTTAATGTGCATACTAATGACCCGGAGAGCTTGTTAACATGAAGATTCTGACTCAGTAAGTGTTGGGTAGGACCTGAAATCTTTCACTTCTAATATGCTCTCAGATGACACTGCTGCTGCTGCCATAAGTGCTGCATAATGAATTGTAATTCCTTATAGCATTATTTGGCACAGCTATTTTTTAAATCCTATATATTAAGCTTCACCTTTAAGAGATTCTGATTCTATGAAGTGTCTTCTAAAAAATATATTAATTAAATTTCTCAGATGATACCAGCTTCGTTGTACAATGTGGCTATATATATTAGAAACTCCTGCTTCAAGATGTCCCAGGAAAATTCTATCTTCCTTGAAAGAGTGACAGAAGCTGGGCCAATACAAGAATGGAATTGCTGAACTCCCTCAGTGCTAGTTTCTCCTACAGTATTCTAGACATCATTTCTATTATCAAAGTAACCCTGTTGGTTCAGTGGATTAGATAGAAAGCGCAGTCCCATTTCCTCATAGAACACCTCTATACCTCATCTCCTAGAGATCAGCCACTCTTAAATGTTTGAATTTCTTCATAGGAAACATAAAGTATGGCAATAGGCATGTTGTAATTGGTCATACAAAGAAAATAATCCTCCTAAAAAACTGACTTTGGTGCTACATCATTCTTGAAGAAGTTATTAAATAAGACAAAAGAATTAGCATAAAAGAAAGTTTCAGATGCAAAAATAAAAAAAAAATTAACAAGATTGGCTATTCTTTTTTTTTCCCCCCCCCAATGACAGTGCATATACTCTATTGGCTTTTTCTGTGTTTCTTATGGGCATATATGTAAATATGTACACAATAATACAAACATACCATATAAAGAAGATAAATTAAGGCTAACTTCAACCCTTTAAGTAAGCACTGACCTCCGAGTCAGAGATTAGATCTAGTTCTACCTCGGTGACTCTGGGCCTCAACTTTCCATTTGTAAAATGAAGGAGTTAGACTGCATAATAATATCAACCACTGTTTCTTGAGTTCTTATTATGGGCCAACCACTGAGTAATGTGTTTGGCAAATCATTAGTCCTAGTTACACCCCCATGAGACACACTATGTTGCACCTGCTTTTGCGGATGAGGAAAGGAAAGACTCAGATGAATTACTTTTATTGCCCAAGGTAAATATTGATCAATTAGATTTAGTTCCTTTCCCAGAGAAGCTCTCCATAGGCCACTCATTCAGCAACCTGTATTAAAAAGTTGCATTCACCCAACTTGGAGTTAGAATTGCAAGACAAGCCTCTGGACTGTAGAGCTAATGCACTTACCATAGACCTCTCATTCCCTTGGGGTAAAGCAAGACTGACCTTCTGGATGGAGCTTTCAGATAACTCCATCACCATGATAACCTACCTAAATAGGAAAGGGAACATGAAAGAGATAGGAGCCAGTCAACTCAGAGTAACTGTATCCACCTCAGATCAGTATCAGCAAACAGCTGATGTGGGTTGGGAAAATTAAGGATGAAAGATGTTTGAGAGGGAAAAGACCACAAAGAGAAAGTATGCATGCTGTTGTGCCTTCCTCTAACCTAAATTTTTAAAAAGGCAATTGGTTCATAAGTTTGGGGGTCATCCAAATCCAGAAATACAACCTTTGAAGAGTCACAAATCTTTCAGAGCCCAAAAACTACAGAAAGAAACACATTAGATCAATAGTAAGAATTCAAAGCTTTTGTAGATAAAAGAAATGGGTTCCAAAGACAACTCACTTTAAGTATTTTGGTTAAAAAAAAAAAAAAAAAAAAAAAAAGCTTGAATGCACCTACCATCATTTGAAAATAAACAGAAAAAAAGAAGACAAAAATCTGAAATAAAAATAAAAGAAGAAAATAAACCTATACCTGAAAAAAAAATTCAGAGTATATTTTTTAATGATGATCTAGTCCATGAAGCAAACATTTTAGACAGCAACTCTTTCACTTGCTCAAGGAAATAAAGGCCAAAATGAACTCAATAAAAAAAAAATCACATGTATTACCTATATGTATGCATATTTGTCTATTTTGAAAACATACAGAAAGATAAATAGAGATAAAAAGGGCTTATTAGAGTTAATAAGAAAACAAGCATTCCTAATTAAAATATTTGAAATAAAATGTGTAGTTAAACTTGAAAAAAAATCAGTGGAGATTGAGTAAACTATGCCGAAAACCAGGGAGGAATGCAAAATGATTAAACACACATAGGACTGAAGGTATTCAACATAATATAAAGACAATGAACAAACAATGTATCACCATTCTTATTCCCAAATAAAAGAGAACTATCAATGTACAACAGGGGGAATAATCCTCAAAGATGATAGGTTATCTCAAAGAAAAATAAAATCTCAATCCATGGAGTAAAAAGAAAAAAAAAAAAAGAAAGAAAATGGCCTGCAACAACATCAAGACATGAAAATAATAACCACTGGTTTGCAAAGATAAGGAAAGGAAAAGAAATAAACAAAGAAGACATAAAGGAAGAGCAAATACATCTGTTAAAACAATAAATATAAAAGTAATAAACTTACCTATGAAAAGAAGAAAGCTCCTTAGTTTCAAACAAATAACAAAATTTTAAACACACATTACTGTAAAGGAAACTTAAATATTAACATTGAAAAAATCCTAAATTAATGATAAAGAAATACAAAATGTGTGTTTATGTGTGTGTGCATATATATGTGCTATTTCATTGATGTCAAAACCAAAGTTATAAGCACTGAAAGGGTTAAAGAGTTGGATTTTTGTTTATTGTTTTGGAAAGGTATAATCCAATGTAATACATCAAATAATAAAACATGTGCCAAAATATTTATATACAAAAATACACAACTTTACTTCGTTCTAGTTTCATATGGTACATGTGACACTAGCATTTTCTAAGGTAAATATTGACTTTATTACACAATAAGCAATCATTTTGAGCCCTCACAATGTGGTACTGCTTATCAATCAGATGGTCTGTTATAACAGTCTTCCTTTTTTATTTGTTTCTTTTTTTTTAAGAGCTCTATGTGTGAGTCAATTTGAATATCTCATTATTTTTTCCTTATTTCTTTATGAATATGAGTGGAAAATGGGAACATGAAAAGTATTAATATAATCAAGAGGAAGATCATCTGCTGAAGTGGGGCTACAAGGAAAATAATAAGTTACAACAAGTAGACAGAGTGTAATTCACATTTTCTGACCACAGTAGGATAAATCTAAATTTAATAATGATACTTCAGCAGAGAGCTCTTTGGATTTAAGCAGGTAAAGTGTGTATTCAAAAATGAAGAAAAAAATAAAATTAAAGAACATTCATGAAATAATGGAAACAGACTATTGAATATTATCTGTAAATGGTAAGGTGTAGTATAGATGATCTGGAACAATCTTTAAATTTACAGATTGAAACCTTAGGTGATTTTTATAAAAACAACATTAACAGGTCTATAGCAAATAAGCAGACAGCTTGCTACAAAGAACAATATCAAAAAATAAGTAAAGCTGGTATTCTAGCCTTTCTTGAACATATTTCAAAAGAGTCAAAAGACAATAGATGTGGTGTAATTTACATTTTCTGACCATGATGATATACATCAAAATTTATTAAATTTTGGAACAATAGGAAAGTCGTATATTTGTTATATTCCATTTGGTACCTCTCCACCCACTACCCATGCTATGTATACCTTTTTCTCCAACTTACTTTGACCACCATTGGATCTGGGCTCCCCTATTTTCAGTTTTCTGGGTGGCTTTTAGCCACTAAGTATATTTATGGGAGACTGAGGAGGAGAGGAGAGTGAGCATTTTGACACCCCAGTTTCTTCTAGAGTTGAAACATTTGGTTGGAATTCTGTTTCCTGCTAGACCCCTGACTAATGCATGTAAATATATGAATTTTTTAAATCACACACACACTAACATAGATATAAAATACACTTAAATTAATACTAAAACTATAAACTATTAAAATATATTAAAATTAGACTCTTAACCTTAGTTTTGACAGAGGCCCCAAAACTATTCCAAAGAATAGGCAGCTGAGAATAGCGTTAGACTACCTGTCTATGTGGAACTTGTGAAGAATTAGCTAAAAGAGTCTTTTTTTTTCTTTGAGACGGAGTCTCGCTCTGTCGCCCAGGCTGGAGTGCAGTAGCGGGATCTCGGCTCACTGCAAGCTCCGCCTCCCAGGTTCACGCCATTCTCCTGCCTCAGCCTCCCGAGTAGCTGGGACTACAGGCACCCGTCATCATGTCTGGCTAATTTTTTTTGTACTTTTTTTGGTAAAGACAGGGTTTCACCGTGTTAGCCAGGATGGTCTCAATTTCCTGACCTTGTGATCTGCCCACCTCGGCCTCCCAAAGTGCTGGGATTACAGGCGTGAGCCACCATGCTGGGCCAAATTTGCTAAAAAATGCTTTTGTCACCACTGGTTTTCATCCATCTTTAGATGGATGAAACAAACAGTAAACTGGGTACTGACTCTGGCTGTGCAATCTAAAGGGTCACAAAGAAAGGTGGGATGAAATGTTTTGAAACATAGGGTGGGAAGGCTGTAATCTGGAAGGAATCTGCTCCTTCACTAATTAAACACTGGAAGTTTCCCGTGGGCCAGATGTGGACCAAGAGAGAAGGAGAGACGCAGATAGAGACTGGTTTGGCAGGGTGAGGTGGTGGGTGCAGAGCAAGGGGCAGACAGATACAGAGGCAGAGATAAAGAATGCTGTCTTGAAGTTCACTCAACGAGATGATGCCCAATAGGGTACCATAGAAGAGCCATGGGATCGCAACAGAGAGGACCTGTAAAGAGGTAAACTACTAAGAACCAAAGAAACTACTGAGGTACTACTAAGATGGAAATTAATAGTGGTCAGCAGGAGAGCACCTCATTTATAGCAGAGAATTGAAATTGAGGGCCAGTTTTAAAGAAGTGTAGTTCAAGAAACCTTTTCTCTACCTTACCTCTACTCTACTTTTTGCCACCTATTTAACCCTGGACAGAAACTGCCTCTGGCACAGGAAAGAAGGAAGAAGAAAACCACAACCCCCTCCCTCACTGTGCCCTAGAGAAAGATAGAAGATGATAGGTAAATATAAACTAGTAAATTATTTTTAAAAGTTAAATAAATCCAAAATTTAAATTTTTAGAAGGGCAATCAAAAGTTAAATTATTATTCACAAAAAAATCAAGAAAATGTGAAGATTGCAAATGAAAACAAAGAAAAGAAAAGGAATAAAACCACAGATAAGAAGTAAATGAATAAATCATATAAAAAGAATGTTTTCTAGATACATGTAAGTTATCAAAATTGAGGTAAGGAGATGCAAAAAAAATAAAAATAAAAATAAATGCATATCCATAAAATGAATTGTAAAAGTTGTCAAAAAATTATTTCTGACTGAACTGTCAGCTCTGCTTCTTACTTGTGATGGACAATAAAAAACATACTGCTAATATCACTCTCCCCTAAACCCACCACCCAGAAACATCACTGAATGACATTAAAGATAGTTCTAAAAATATAAACCTCATAAGGAATGGGGCAAAAAGAGAGAAAACAAAGGGAAAACGTTGGGAACTCAAAGAAGAATCGTTGAATGGTAAACAGCCTTACAGAAAAATATTCAAATATATAATATAAATTGTTTCAAAGACTCAGCAATCAACAGTGCCAAGAACGTCTGGACCTGGATGCTGAGAAACCTAAGAAGGTGATATAACCCATGGAGGATGGCGTGAGAAGGCAGATCTCTCAACATCTTCCAACTCCATCACATTAGAAAAATATACTTGCTTCCAAAATAAGTTATTCTTTAAAGTTTGTTCTCTGGAGATGTTCTCTAGACTGGGGGACTGGCAGGAACAGTGTGGAATATTGAAAGAGGAATTAAGTATCTCTTTGAATATTCAGAGCAGAATCTTGATCTTTTTTGCCCTCTTCTGACACCTGCCATCCTGAAACATGGCAAGTAGACCAGTATCAGGCTGGATATTGAAATAAACTTTTTAAAGAATTCTCAGCAGCCCAAGAAGAAAGATCAGAAATAAAAAATGATTTTGTAGCTCTTCCAACTAACAAATTATTAATTCAACAGTGCAGCTCAAAGTTAACAAGGTCTATACATGTACTCAGAATCTCAGTTTTTGTTAAGTTAATCATGAACATAAAATTAAGATATTCCATGCATCTGAGAAAAGTTTCTTACATGAAAGATAGAAACTAAAACAGAAACAGAGGAAAAAAATCTCAGGGGAACTAAAGCTTAAAAAAGGGGAGAGAGAATTTTCAAAACAAACAAACAAAATACATCATTAAATATTGGCAGAGAGATAAGATCCATGAATCATTCATCAAATATCAAGAAACATTCCAAAAACAAATAACAAAACATGTTCTTTGTATGTTAAAATCACAATACCCTAAATGAACACTTAAAGAAAACAGAGACTCAAAGATAAAGCTGAAGAAATCTCTGAAAAAGCTGGAGAAAAGAAGATAAACAGAAGGAATTCAGGAGGAAAAAATATTAAAATCCTACTCTCCACTGTACTCAACATTCCTAAAGAAATTCCAAAAAGAAAGAATAAATAGAATAAAACAGTAGAAATCGCCAGAAAATACAACTCAAAAAAATCAATTATATTAATTGCCAAATTCAAAGAGATGACTAGCAGTCTGAAAAGCATGAAAATAAACTCTCACAAGAGTACACCTCTGTGAAATTTTAGAGCACTTATATAGATTAATATTCCATAAATAACCAGAAATGAGGGGAAACAGGGTCACATACAAAAATCAGAAATCAAAATGGAATTAGATATCTCAATAGCAACAGTAGATGTAGAGATATCAAAATCTAAAATAAAAATAATTTTAACTTGGATTTCTAACAATTAAATGTGAGGATAAGAAAAAAAGACATTTTCAGACATCTTCTCAAAAACGTATCTGCCATCTACTCTTTCACAGTAAACATATTCGTATAAATCAAGAAAGAGGACAATAAAGGGAATAGCAAGTGATCCAACATAAGAGAGATAAGAAAATCCCTAGGATGACGAGGAAAAGAGAGACTAGGGTCAGAGGCGTGTACAGACACAAAAGAGCAAGCAGTCCAGATGCAGAAATGTGATCATGAAACTTATCTGTTTAGGGTTGTCATTGATAAAATCCTCACTGCTCTCTGGGACTAGATTTGGGCAAAGAGTTAGGCTTAACATCCAAAGGATGATCTACAACAGACAAAACAAATAAATCTCTCCTGATCAAAATTAAAAACTGTTATTTAGCACAAGTCCACGTGAAAGGATAAGAAGCAAAGCTACAGTATGGGAGAAAATGTTTGCAAAGCACATATCCAATAAAAGACTAGTTTTTAGAATAGCTAGCGAACTCTTCGAAACTCAAAAACATAAAACAAATGAGTCAATTAGAAAATGGGCAAAATACATGAACAGACACAGAGGTTCACAATGACAGCTGTTCATATTGTATACAAAGAAGTTTTATACATACAGCAATAAGATTGTGACAAAGATGTTCAGTGTCATTACACATTAGGGAAACTGAAACTAAAAGCACAAAGAGATATTACTACAAACTTATCAGAATAGTTACAATGAAAAATAGTAGCAACAACAAATACTGGAGATAATTTAGAGAAAATAGATTACTCACACATTGCTGTTGGGAATGTAAAATGGTACAACCAGTCTGGTAAACAGTTTGGCGGTTTCTTTTAAAATAAAACATGCAAATAGTATAAATTCCAGAAATTGCACTCCTGAGTTTTTTTATTATATTTTATTATTATTATTATTTTTTTTTTTTTTGAGACAGTTTCACTCTTGCTGCCCAGGCTGGGTGCAATGGCACAATTTCGGCTCACCGCAACCTCTGCCTCCCAGATCCAAGCAATTTTCCTGCCTCAGCCTCCCAAGTAGCCGGGATTACAGGCATGCGCCACCACGCCTGGCTAGTTTTGTATTTTTAGTAGAGACGAGGTTTCTCCATGTTGGTCAGGCTGGTCTTGAACTCCCAACCTCAGGTGATCCACCCACCTCGGCCTCCCAGTGTTGGGATTACAGGCGTGAGCCACTGCGCCGGCCTTAGCCCAGGTATTTTTCAATGAGTTAATGGTTGAACAATCCATGGTACATTCCACCATGGAATACTATTTAGCAATAAAATGGAAGTAACTATTGATATGCACAATAACTTGGTTGAATCTCCAGGAGATTATGCTGAGTGTTAAAAGTCAAAAAGTTACATATTTTATAGTTCCATTTATACAATACTTTGGAAATAACAACATTTTAGAAGTGGAGAACAGATTAATTGTTGCCAGGGGTTTAGGAATGAAGAGGGTTCATGAGTGTGGTTATAAAAGAACAACTCAAGGGATACTTGGGAACATTTGAGGAACACAAGGGCTACTTGGGACATCAAGGAAACTTGGGGATAGTTGCTGTTCTGTATGTTGACTATGATGGCAGATAAAGAAACCTACACAGGTGATAAAATTGTGTAGAATTAAAGATACACATATGTACACACAAAAGTATGAGGACGGCTGGAAAAATCTGGAAAATACTGATGAATAATATAAATGCAAATATCCCGTGATACTGTACTATAATTTTGCAAGATGATACTCTTGGGGGATACTGGGGAAAGGGCACATGACATCTCTATACCATTTCTTACAATTGTATATGATTCTACAATGATAAAGAGATAAATATACAGATTATTCTAGAACTTAGAGAAAGAGGGGGAGGATCCCAATTTATTGTTAATAGTAGTATAACCATGATTCTAAAATTGAACAAAATACTATAAAGAAAATAATTACATTCCATCCTCAACTGAACCTTCCAGGATTCTAGAAGGATTTACCCGTAATAAGGAGGAGCTAGAACAATTGCTTTCAGGGAGCCAAGGAGGTAGTCAAAATGCCTGTTTCTGGTCAGGGTTTTAAGTGGTGAAAAAAAAGTCTTCCAGAAAACAATCAAAACTTACTACCTCAGCCCTCATTGACCTGTAGTCCCTATTTAAACTCTCAACGAAGCCCTGGAATCTCCAAGCCAAGAAAGCAACCTAAAATTTATTTTAGACTTTTGCCAACCCAGATGCAAAATCATTTTATAAATATCATACAACAGGGGTTCACATTTTCCAAAAAATGAAAAAAACAAACAAACAAACAAAAAAACACACTGAAAAGTAACCACAATAAAAAACTTAAAACCACACAAGTAAACAATCCACAATGTGTGAGCACTCAAAAGACAAAAATAAACAGAAGTATTTTTACCCCTTGAAAATGGTAGAAAATAGAATACAATAAAATTGATGATAAACTGAATAAGCTTACATTTTTTCTTTAAATAAGGGGAACATAAACCATAAATGGAAGAAAAATTAAATTTGAAAAAGAAACAAAAGTATTTTGATAAATGAAATAAATATAATTAAAAATTAAATTTCAATGGGTATATTAAATAGCTGAGGAGACATAGCTGGATACAGAATTAGTCAACTTGGTAATAACCTTAATGTAATGATAAATAATGTAATTCATATAGATATATAAAGACATAGACAATATGAATGATAGTTAAAGAAATATGTAGAATAGAGTGAAATGATCTAATTGAGTGAGAGTTGTAGGTAGAGA
Organism: Papio anubis; assembly: GCF_008728515.1. Classification (NCBI taxonomy): domain Eukaryota; kingdom Metazoa; phylum Chordata; class Mammalia; order Primates; family Cercopithecidae; genus Papio; species Papio anubis. The sequence continues at coordinate 57,190,177 of NC_044988.1, forward strand.
GAATGAAGAAACAGGAGAGAGGTAATATTCAAAGAGAAAAAGACAAACTTATTCCAGAACTCAGAGGAATATAAAATCTCATATAAGCCCAATAAAACATGAAAATAAAGTGACACCTAGATACAATGTAGGGAAACACTGTGAAACAGACCACTAAAGACAAAGAGAAAATACTTACAGAGCAACCAGAGGGAAATGACAAATCACACACAAAGAGACAAAAGAACAATACACTTATTAGTAACAATAAAGAATAGAAGAAATTGAATTAATGTCTTCAAATTGATAAAGAAAATGACTGCTAATCTATAATTACACATTCATTAGTAAAGATGAAGCCTGCAAATTTGCATCTCATAGAATCTAGCTTAAGAACTACTAAGAGAGAAAATTCAGTATATGAAATAAATTCAGTATATACCCAAATATTAGTATTAATTATTTGTCTGATGGAATAAAGAATTTTGTTGGTTTTTATCTGGATTTTTCATACAATAAACATATTATTTGCATGACTAACGAAAAACATTAAAATTTTCCTTTGAAATGTTCTTCATAAAAATAATGGACTAATTTAAACATGATATTGTGACATGTTGCTCAAAGGGATTTAGAGCAAGAAGTTCTGATATCTTTCTTTGCCATGTGACATTGAGTAATTCATAATTCCTTTTAGTCTCACTCTCTTACTATGTTAATTCTTCATGACAGCAAGATAACACATATGAAAGAAGATTTAATATGAAAAATCCCTCTAGAGTATAAAGTGTTATTATTATATTATTGTTTGCTAGAGCCTAATGAAGATCATTTAGTGGTGGGGATTGAATGAACGGTATACACATACTTTGTGGTGACCTTACTTTTCTTCCTGAAAATACTCTTGTTCTTTGAACCTACACTCTAATTCTAGGCTCAGGGACTGCTTCAGGAAAACACACACACACACACACACACACACACACACACACACACACACACCCCTTAAATTCAGCTTCAAACCTTTCAGCGTTTTCTAATACAGAGGTTTTTGGTTTTTGTTTAATGTGCATTGCCCAATGACTATTGCACTGTAACCATTTTTGCTGCTGTTGTTCTCGATATAATTAATTCCATTCCTCTATAAATAGCAATTAGCCATTAATCTTCTCATGCTATGAAATAAAACAATCTACACATTCCACTTTCTGAAGAAATCCTGGCCTGATGAAAGAAATCCTGGCCTGATGCTATTTTGGAGAGGCCAGTTCTGGAGCCCAGCAAGGGCCAACAACCCTGTGTATGTTCCTCAAATGAAGGCTTACCAGACCCATGAGCACATAGCTCTCATCCATCTGTATACTCCATAATAATTACAAGTTTAGTTCCAGATAAAGAATATTTTAAAAACCTATTAATAGTATACTTAAGAGTATACTGCTTAAGACAGGGTGATATTTGTGGTATACACATAGTACCTACACAGGTTTAACTTCAGTCTTAGAAATTTAAAAGCATTATTTCCATTGCTTATCCACTGAAAAAGTTGGTGTCTGGAGGGGGGTAAAAAAAAAAGTCTTAAGAAATCAACTGACTATTCCTAGCATTATTTTTTCCTTATATCCTAGCTTATCTGGGAGAAAAAGGTCATATGTAAAGAGATACAAGCTCTATTTGGGTCTAAGAAGATAATATTGCACTGTTTTTTGATATATATTTTAGGTGAAAGAAGGTTTTATCACTTACTGTAAAATCCTACATCAAAAAATATTGTGGAAAATTGATGGTGACGTTAACTGAATTTATGGACATGTGGTGAGTGTTCTTCTCCAGCCCCTAGTCATCCTTTCGTAATTTTCAGGTTCAAGATAAATGCTAGTGTGCATGTCCATCTGCTCTACCCTGTCTCACCTAACACACTTATCACAGGTCACCTTGAAAGCATGATTCCTCTTTCCTTCCTTTAAAATTGTGAGTGTCACTAGGGTTGTGTTAACCAGTCCACCTTTTTCTCTATCACTTCTGTGATATCTATCATTATTCAAGTTAACCTCTGTGCCTCCCGCAGAGTCAGATTTACCTGTTTTACTGACTTCTCCTAGATGGCCTTTCCTGTAATGAGGTGAACACTCCTGTATTTCACCATCTGCCCTTCAAAAATCCATTCACATCTCTATTCATCATTGGCCAAGAAAAAAAAAAAATGCAAAAACGTTTATGGAGTGGCAATTTTGTCCTAAGTACTATTACTAAGTAGTAGAAACTTTACATCTGTTATCTGTATTTAGCTTCACAGCAAGTTTAAGAAACAAAAATAATAGTCCCCCATTATCTATGACAGATATGGTCCAAGATTCCCAGGATGCCTGAAACCATGGATAGTACCAAACCCTATAGACACTATGATTTTTTTTTCTCTCTCTATATATATGCCTATAATACATTTAATGTACAAATTAGACACAGTAAATAATATTCATAACTAATAATTAAGTTATTAGTAAAATATTATTAAATAAAATCAGGGTTATGTGAACACAAGCACTGTGATACCATGACAGTCAAGCTGATATCCCAGAAGGCTACTAAGTGACTAATGAGTGATTAGTGAGCAGTATAGACAGCATGGATGTGCTGGACAAAGAGAACACTCACATCCCAGGCGGGACAAAGTAGGATGGTGCAAGATTTCATCACACTACTCAGAATGGTGCACAATTTACAATTTATAAATTGCTTATTCCTGGAACATTCCTTTCAACATTATTTGGACCTCAGTTGATGGTAGCAAACTGAAATTGCAGAAGGTGAAACTGCTGGTAAGTAGGGGACTACTGTATTGTCATCTCCCTTTTTCAGAGGGGAGAAGTGAAGCACACTTTCCCAAGGTCATACAGCTGCTAAATGGTGGATTCGCATCTCAAATATAAACATAAAGCATACAGATGACTTTTTAAAATGTAGACTTGTTTGTTTTGGAATACAATTTACCATTGATGACGTAAATTAATACTAAATGTTCCTTCAATGAATTTTGACAAATGCATTCACCTGGGTAACCTAAAGTACTATTGAGATAAATTTACCATAAACCCAGAAACATTACCTCTGTCCTTTTCCCAGTAAATCCCACTCTGCATCTCCAACAGTGACCACTGCTTTGATGTATTTATAGCATGGACTCATCTTATCTAATATAGAATTTCATATCAGTTGAATGACACAGTATATGCTTCTTTTTTGTAAAGACTATTTCAATCAGCATAATTTAAAAATTCTTTTTGTGTGTTTTACATTTCTGAGTAATATTGCATTTTATGAATTTATCAATTTTTCCATTCTCCTATTGATGGACACATAGGCTGGTTTCAGTTTTTGGTACTTCTGATTTTCTTTTTTTGTCTTCTGAAATATGTTTACTGTAAATTGTCAAGATTTATACTCTTTCTAGTTTATTTTTCTTCAGTATTGTTTAAAAGAACTTGAATGAGGTAAAAGATCTGATTTAAGAGACAGGGTAGAGAAGAGTGTGAAGTTGAAGGGAGAGAGGAAACCATCCTTTCTCTGCTCTGCACACCTCATTGGCACACTTCTCTAGAGCTCAAAGTGAAGTCTAGCACATAGCCATTTATTTAATTAGTCATATGTTTTAAAAATTATATTAACATTTATGAATCAGTGTTTATTCACTATATTTTATACACTTAATCATCATACATCTAATAAGCCTCTAAAGTAATTTTACATTTTCTGATGCTTTATCAATTAGAATTCCTGATGCTTTATCAATTAGAAATATCCTTTCTCCTTTTAAGTATACTTAGTAAATATTTCAACTTATCAATATGCCCACTGGGTGGTATCATGCAGGCTTCTGTTATGTCTCAAATAAAGTTATTATAATTATCTTAAGTTATTCCAAAATCATATAATGGTTAGGTAATTCCATATTTCCTTTCTGACAGCAAATTTTTCCTAATAGTAAACATTCTTATATGTAAATATCTTGAAAACTCTTTAAAAAGAATAATAATTTTTACACATTGTTTGAAAATCTATGACCTGTAACGATACTCTTTTAATTATCACATCTGCTTTCTCACAACAGGTGAACAAAAATCTCATTACTTAAAAAAAAAAATCTTGTCAAAGAGCTTCTAGAGATCATTACTCCATCACATATTTGAAGGAGAAATATAATCAAGTACCTATCACAATGACACAGGGTTGCAGATGATAAATAAGGAGTGTAAGACTTACTGTCTATAGTCATATAAGAGATGTTATTTTTGTTATCCTCAGTGAGCTGTGTAGATGAAGATGTCATGTGAAAAATTAAAATGTCATTAAAAGACACTGGACATAAATAGTGAGATCAATAGTTCATGATTGCATAGCAAAAGAAACACTGAGGAAGAAGTTGTCTCAGCTTGTCTCAGGATAACTAGGTTATTCCAGCTAAAGCAATTAAACAGAACTCAATAGACTCTTGATTCTGTCAGGACATGCCCAGTACGTTCATCATGGACACATGGTGCAAATTTGTGTTATAGCTCAGAACTGAGGAAAGGAGACCATGAGGAGAGGCCAATGGACTCACCCTGACTGAAATTAGGCTCATAATTTTCAGAGTTTACCAGGATTGCCCCGGTCTTTTGCCTGGGTCAGCCAGTATAGGATGAAGACAGAGCCAGGATAGTGTTAGCAGTATGTGCTTAGGAGTAAGAACAGTGTGGATATCACAGTCTTTTTTTTTTTTTTTTTTTTTAAAAGCAGCCATGCAGTCTAAACACATTCTATAAACTTTCTTAGCTTCAATTTCTTCATTTATAAATTCTTCAAGAGGTTTTTGTGATGATTAAACAATAAAACATAAGTAGGCCGGGCACGGGGGGTCATGCCTATAATATCAGTACTTTGGGAGGCTGAGGTGGTAGATCACCTGAGGTCAGGAGTTTGAGACCAGCCTGGTCAATATGGCGAAACCCCATCTCTACTAAAAATACAAAGAATTAGCTGGGCGTGGTGGCAGGTGCCTGTAATCCCAGCTACTGAGGAGGCTGAGGCAGGAGAATCGTTTGAACCCAGCAGGCAGAGGTTACAGTGAGCCGAGATCACCACTGCACTCCAGCCTGGGCAACAAGAGCGAAACTCTACCACAAAAAACAAACAAACAAATAAATATATCATAAGTAATTTTCCTAGTAGATGTTCAGTAAACATTATTCAGAGAGATAGCAGGTATTCTGTGCTTATGATTTTCCGGGTGCTATTCTAGGTGCTTGGGGTAAATTGTCATAAAACATTCCCCAAGGGGATCATGCCCTCCCAATTCAGGCCTTGTGTTGTAGAAGGCATATTCCCTTGTATCCTTGCATATTAGATTTGGGCTGTCCTTAAAACTGGTTTAGATCAACAGATGACAGTAGAAGTGACAGTGGGAAAGTTCTGGGTTCAGGCATTAAGAGGCTTACAGTTTCTGCTTTTACTCTCTCGCTTTCCTGAGGTGTCACATCTTCTTGAATAGAAAAGGTCATATAGAGACAGAGTGAAATACTGCAGGATGCAAGAAACAGGAAAAAGGAGGCAAATGACAGAAACCATCAATGAACCCAGTGAGCATAACAGGGGGCAAAAACAAGTCAATCAGTGGAGCCTTACCCAGACTGCAGAAACATGAGCAAATGAGTGGTTGTTGCTTTAAGCTACTAAGTCTTGCGTGGCTTGTTACATGATATTAGTAAAGTGGCATATTTATTGATACAGTTAACTTTGTGATCCCCATTTTACAGATGAAGAAATTGACATACAGAGAACTTAAGTACCTCTTCTGAAGTCATACAGCTAAAGCATGACAGAACAAGTATTCTACTGAGGCAGCGTGGCTTCATAGCTTCCCTCCATGCAACCACCATAGTAAACGGTATTTCTAGGCTTTGTCAGCTATCTTTCTTTTCTCCTGAAACAAGCCTACATCTAAAGCTTTAGAGTTATTCCGTTGTTTCAAGTATTTTTATGGAGTCTGACCAAAATTAGTTTTTCTCTTGGGGTTCTCATTAGTGATGCATCCAATAAAATTAGTTAAGTAAGACAGAGTTATAAAATACACACACACACACACACACACACACACACCCCACACTTTAAATTTGAACCTTAGCAATGAGAAGGAAAAGAATGTATCCTGGAGGGGAAGTTTATATGGATACATTCTTTAATGGACAATTGCCGCTAGATTTGGGCTACCCAGCATCCATTCCAACATCAATTTCTTTTTTTCTTTCTTTCTTTCTTTTTTTTTTTGGCATTCCCTCTCAGCAACTGAAAAATGTGTAGTACAAGAGCTAATAACCAATTCTTCTGAACTCCTCCCCCTTCCTGAGGCATTAACTTATACTGTGAGACAAACATACACTTTCTTCCTATAATTTGGATTATAGTGCCCAGAGAGGACAAGAACACAAGCATTAATTAATTCCAGTTGTACTGCCTGAATAAAACTGTGAAGCAACTCTAATCACCAAGTTATTTCAATTTTTTCAGCCTTCCTGAAATCCGAGATCTATCCCTACCTCATGTACTTCAAATTAATATTCTCTCTCTTTCTTCTCCACTTTTCTCCCTCTCTCTTTCAAAGCTAGCAACCAAATAAACCATATTAATACACATATTCACTTAAATTCACTTTCAGAAATTCTGATAATCTTAGATATCAACAACCCATAACTGAACCTAGATGTTCAGGTAAGTTAACTATTTAATATACATAAACTTTCCTGAAAACATATTGTTCTTGAGGCCCTATGATGCTTTCAGGAATTCAGAAGTGTTTGATTAAAAATAAGACAATTACAAATGATCAGAATGGCATATTTCTGCTTATAAAATCTGACAACAGAAAATCACTACCAAAAAAAAAAAAAACCTCACTACATAGCAGTCTTACTTATGAATACAAAAATAGATGCTAAATATCATTAAATTATTCAAACATAATAACAATAACAGACTATGAAAAATGCTGTTTATTCTCAGAATGCAAGGGAGATTTAAAAGTAAGACATCTTTTAATATGATATCCCACATCAAAATGTAAAAGGCAGTTTGTCAATACAGTCCAGTAGAGTCCAATAAAAATAAATATTTTAAGTAAATATATTTGATGAAACATGAAATCCATGGTTTAAAAAAATTAGTTAGTTAAAAGTCAAACTTAATTTCTTATGTGACAAATAAGAACTACCTGAAATCAAAAGCTAACATCATACTTAAGGACACTATTACTCAAATTGTGTTTTGTCAATTTTAATACAGCATGGTAATGAAACATTTCTAAGTTCTAATTGATTAGGATATGGTGGTTTAAAAAAAAATGATGATTTATAAAACTTCAATCCAAAAGGGATATATAATTGCTTCTGAAATTTATTATTTTTTACTTGATGAATACATCCTGTCATTATTGAGCCACTTTGGGCAGTAGTTTTCCAAAAAATATATTGGAACACATGCCATCATAAAGGTCTCCCTATTTCAAGAAAAGATAAAAATGTGCATCTACACCAGTATTATTGACATTTTCCTATTAATTTGGGCTGATTTAATGAGAATAGAAAAATAGAACATAAAGAATATTGTAAAGAGCAGATAATATTTATTCCAGTGTCTTCATGACATGATTGTCTAATGGAAACACAAGAACAATAACCAAAAAGCTATTTGGAATAAAATGAGAGTTTTGTAATAAATAGAAATCATGAATGGAAAGACCAAATACTATAAAAGTGTAAACATTTATTGAAACATCAAAACATGTAAATTCTGACAGAAACTAGCAAATAAAAATACATCAGGAAGAACAAAAGGAAGAAATTTCTCCAAAGAATTTTTTTCAGTTATGAGGACCCTACTATAGAGATTTTTAAATATTATGAAACTCTAATAAATACTACTTTGTTAGTATAAAATAAACACTGAATTATCTCAGAAACTTTATCAAAATTCAATTAACCATAAATATAAGAGTTTTTTTTTTTTCTGAAATCTTATTTCCATTCCATGCATCTATATGTCTAGCTTTATGACACTGCCATACTATTGGTTACTGTAGTTATGTAGTAAGTTTTGAAATCAGAAAGAGTGGGTTCCCCAACTTCAATATTATTTTTGAAGATATTTGGGTCTCTATATATATGATGTATACATATACATCATATTAGTAGAATAAAGGTCAAATATATATATATGTGAGTGTGTGTGTGTGTGTATATGTGTGTGTGTGTGTGTATATATATATATTTCCTGATGTTACCAACCTTGTTTTCCCAGAATAAATTATTTTACCCATTTGTTATTTAGGAGTGTGCTGTTTAATTTCTATATATGTGTTAATTTCCTTTTGATTTTGATTTCTCACTTAATTCCACTGCCCCCAGAAAATTATGAGTTGCATGATTTTAATATTTTACAATTATTAAGTAAGAATTTCTTAGGTAAAAAGTTTTATGGACTAGTGTATGACCATTCTGGAAAATGCTTCATGTGCTCTTCAATAAATGCATATTCTGCTGCTGTTGAACAGCGTTCTATAGATATCTATAGATCTAGTTTGTTGTGGTGTTCATGTATCTATCTTCTTTTTGATTTTCTGTCTAGTGTTTCTATTCATTATGAAAAAAATGGTATTGAAATATCCACGTATATTTTTGAATTGTCTATTTTTCCCTTCCATTATGTCAGTTTTTGCCTGATATATATTGGGACTCAGTTGACAGAAACATATCTTCCTTTGGAATTTTGTTTCCTGTTATACATAATATATATAAATATATACAAACATACATCTTTAATATTATTGCTGATAGGGTTGGATTGAAATCTACCATTTTGCTTTTTTGTTTTCTGTTTGTCTCCTATCTTTTTTTATTTCTGTTTGTCTTTTTTCTTCTTTTGTGTTGTGTTGTGAATTTTATAATAAAAAAGACTTTCATAATTCTAAACTACATTTTTAAAAATTGACATAAAACTGTATATTTTTTTATTCAAAACATGACGTTTTGAAATATACATACATTGAGGGATAGTTCAATTGAGCTAATTAACACAAACATTACTCATATAGTTATCATAGTTGTGAGAACACAATCTACCCATTTAGTGATGTTCAAAATATTATACATTGTTATTAAACATGGTCGTCATGTGTACAATAGATCTTTTGACCTTATTCCTCATATCTAACTGAACTCTATCTAGCCTGAATCCTGAGTACACAGAGAATGACCTGATGCTGGAATGGGATGTGAGCCTGAGTTTGCAGGGGCAAAACTCAGGTACCTGGTTCCCCTGAGATGGACCTGAAACCGAGTTCACAAAAGCTGGTCTCATCTGCATGCAGCCTACTGGACCCAGGGGCGGGCCGGCGTCTTGGGTCTCCTGGGGTAAACATGGTATCTCTGTTCATGAGGGAGAGCCTAGCACTGGGGTCCACTGAGATGGACCTGGATTGTGTCTGCTGGAACATGGGGCAGCCACAGGGACTGGCCTGGCATTGGACAGGACTGTATCCTATGTCCACAGGTGCCAACGTGGTGCCTGAAGTTAGGGGTGGTGACCTGATGCTGAGGCAGACCTAAAAATTCGGCTGTGTGGGCTGATCTTGCTTTGGGTTGGTCTAAAATCCGGGGCTGGCCTGGAACCCTGGGCCATAGGGGTTGGCCTGGCATTGAGTAGAATCTATTGACAGGGGCTAGTTAGAGGATGGTTGCATGGGTGTTGTACAAATGAAAGAGGCTTCGGTTGCTGGCATGGTACTGAGTGGGCCTAATACCTGTGGCCTTGTGGATACAGCAGCCAGAGACACAGAAGCCAATCTTGCTCTGGGGTATACCTGAAGCCTGGGGTTGTAGGTGCGCTGATCCAGAGCATAACACTGCTGAGATCAGCCTGGTATAAGGTGACCTGGAAACCTAGTCTGTTGGACAGGCCTAAAGCCTGGAGCTATAGTATCCCACATGGTGCTAAGGTGGATGTGGCAGCTAAGTCTACAGGTACTTGCTTAGTGCCTGGGGTTGCAAGGGCTGGCCTGATCCTGAGACCTGTATCCATGGGGGCTGGCCTAGAGTCTGGGTCTGTGTGTATTGCCCTGATGACTAGGGCTGCAGGAGCTGACCCGGTGCTGGGCTGTCTGAAACCAGAGTCTAGTTTGAAGCCTGGGACCTTGGGTTTAGCCTGGTGTTGAGAGGCCTGGGGTGAGCCTGGTTAGCCAGGATTGGAGCCTGGAGACACTGCAGTCAGTTTGGCAGTGAGGAAGGCCCAGAGACTAAGTCTTTGGGGGTGTATCTTGAGCCTAGGACTGTGGCATTCCATCTGGTGTCAGGGTGGACCTGAAGGTTTAGTCTTTAGGCACTGCCTGAAGTCTAAAGCCATGGTGGCCTTCCTAGCGCTATGTTTTACTATAGTGAAGCTGGTCTTGGGGTTTGAGGCAAAATCTAACGCTCACTTATCTCTCCTCCCATGTGGAGTTTATCTCTTTTCATGCTGTTCTGCCTGGAGTTGGGAGAGTAATAACATATATGTGTAAAACTGTCCATCCTACTCTCTTCAATTTGTCCTTTTTTTTTTCTTTTTTAATTTCTGCACTACACACAGGTACTATAATCTTTTTACCTAGTTTCTTTAGATATTGCCAAAGTATGTTTGTATGCAGACACTTCTTCAAATTGATGTGTCTGTGGAGGAATGAGTTGTGGAAAAGTCCTATTCTACCATCTTGCTTATGTCAGTCTCCCTAAATTACATTTTTTTGGGGGGCGGGGGAATTTTTTCTCAGTGGTTGTGATTGGGCTTTAAACATACATCTTATCTTTTCAAAATTTACTTCAAGTTTATATTGAGTTCCCTGAAATGGAGAAACTCCATTTTCTCTCTACTTCTCTTCACTATCTTTCTTATCCATACTAAATCTATATCTGTTAATAACCCAAGATGTATTTTTACAATTTGTACTTTTTATTATAATATGTCTTTTAAAGAACCTGAGAGGAGAAAGAAGAACTACTAGATATTTACATGTTAGTTACATTCACTTTTTGATTAACCCTTTCTGGTTCTCTTAGTTTATACCTGTTGATTTGTACTACCATTTCAAATTTTCTTACTTGAACATAGTTTATTTCCTCTTGCCCCCTCTGTGCTATTATTGTCAAATACATTATACTTATATTTGTTATAGGACCAACAATTCAATTACATAATATGTTTTACGCAATTATTTTTTAAAAAGTCAAGATAAGGAAGGAGAAGAAACATGCAATTACATAATCTTTTGTAGTTACCTACATAATTGCCTACATGATGTCTTTCTTTTTTCATGTAGTTTTGGATTGCTGTCTGGTGTCACTTGCTTTCAGACTGAATGACTTCTTTAGTATTTTTTTGTAACGCAAGTCTGCTAGCAATAGATTCTAACAGTTTTTAGTTTTCTGCGAGTATCCTCATTCACCATCGTTTTTATTATTTTATTATTTATTTTTAATTATACTTTAAGTTCTGGGATACATGTGCAGGACATGCAGGTTTGTTACATAGGTATGCACGTGCCATGGTAGTTTGCTGCACCTATCAACCCATCATTTACATCAGGTATTTCTCCTAATGCTCTCCCTCCCCTAGGCCCCTATCCCCCAACAGTCCCCGGTGTGTGATGTTCCTCTCCCTGTGTCCATGTGTTCTCATTGTTCAACTCCCATTTATGAGTGAGAACATACAGTGTCGGTTTTCTGTTTCTGTGTTGTTAGTTTGCTGAGAATGATGGTTTCCAGCTTCATCCATGTCCCTGCAAGGGACATGAACTCATCCTTTTTTATGGTTGCATCACCTTCATTTTTAAAAGCTAGTTGTGTTAGATGTAAGATTCTTGGTTGACAGTTTTTACTCTCCACTTCAATATGCCATCCCACTCCCTTCAGGCTTCCATTATTTCTGATGAGAATGTAGTTGTTAATCTAATAAATTGAATATGTATGATGAGAATGTAGTTGTTAATCTAATAAACTGAATTACCCTCTCTGGGATGAGTAGTGTTTTTTGTTTTCTCTTGCTGCTTCCAAGATTTTTCTATTTATTCTGTCTTCCAAAATTTTGACTATAATGTATCAGCCTATGGATCTCTTTTTGTTGATCTCACTTGTAGTTCATTGAGCTTCTTGGATATATAGATTAAGATTTTTCATCAAATTTGGAAACTTTCCAGGACTTATTTATTTGTAAATTTTTCTGTCCCTTTCTTTCTCTTTTTATGGTACTTTGGCTACACACATGTTGGTGTACTTAATGATATTCCCCATTTCTCTATTGCTTTGTTCATTTTTATTTTTTTCTGTGTTCTCCTGATTTCATAATCTTTAATGATTTATCTTCAAGCTCAATGATTCTATCTTCTACTAGCTCAGATCTACTCTGGAACTCCTATATATATTCTTTTCTTTTCAGGTATTTTACTATATAACTCCTAAATGTCTATTTGGTTCTTTTTTAATATTTTCTCTTTACTGATGTACTCTATTTGATGAAACAGTGTCATAGCAACTTCCTTAATTGTTTAAGCATAATTTCCTTTATCCTTTCAACGTACTTATGGTAGCCAATTGTAGTCTTTGTCTACTAAGTGCACTAACTGGAGCCCTTCAAATGCTATTTCTACTTCCTGCTTTTCTTTTACCTACATGGTGGTCACCCTTTCCTGTTTCCTTTCATGGCTCATAAGTTTTTGTTCAAAACAATCTTGCATGATGTATGGTAGCAACTCTGGATGATGATGCCAAACATGAAGTTTTTTGCTGTTGTTTGCTTGGTCATTTTTTATTAGTTGAGTGACTTGGGTGAATTAATTCTTCAAAGTTTACTTTCCCCATAGTGTATAGCTTCTGATTTCCTGGCTCATATAATCCCCTCGTGTGTGTGTGTGTCTGTGTGTGCACGCGTGTGTGTGTGTATATATATACACACAGACACACCTTTTTTTTTTTTTTTTTTTTTTTTTTTATTGTTTTTCTCTGTCTTCCCGCCTGGAGTGCAGTGGCGTGATCTCGGCTCACTGCAACCTCCGCCTCCTGGATTCAAGCAATTCTCCTGCCTCAGCATCCCGAGTAAGTGGGACTACAGACACGTGCCACCACGCCCAGCTAATTTTTGTATTTTTGGTAAAGACAGGGTTTCATCATGTTGGACAGGATGGTCTCGATCTCTTGACCTCATGATCCACCCACCTCAGCCTCCCAAAGTGCTAGGATTACAGGAGTGAGCAACTGCATCGCACCTTGTTTTTATATTTTATTCTAACTACCCAGGAGTGATCCCTAGGTCTACATAAGCCACTTATTGATCAAGGTTATGTTTAGGCACCCATGTCATTTAGGTTTTCAAACTTTATCTTACATATGTATGTTTATTTATCCTTGCCCATGTTCAACCTGGGACTAATAGCTTGTAAGTTCCTTCTGTGATTACTACTGAGAGAATATAGACTTGGGCATCAACACGGTCTTCCAGACCACCATGGGCACTGAAAGTATTATTTTTAAGCCTACTTCCTAGGGGTTGCCCCTGAATCAAAGTACCTTATTATTCAGTCAGTGTTCGGACAGAGGTTGTATTTCAGCTTCATGTAGTTGTGAGGCTTCAGGTCTATGTTGGTTGGTGTGCATGTGGCTTGAAGGTTGTTTGTAAGTCAGCCCTCATCTTGTTTTGATTGTTCCTGTGGCTGCAGATGTCTCAAAACATGGAGTTGGGGTAAGGTGATGTGTGAATAATGGACTGAATTATGGTTCAAATGCCAAATTCTTTCTGTTACCAAGATTTAGTCAATTTTTATAAATGAATGTCTTTACATGTGCAGTTTGTTCTTAGGAAAATTCCCAGACTTTGAATGAGTGGGTTTTTAAAAATTATTTTCATTATTGTTTTGTTTACTTCATCATTCTGGCAAGGATATTTTAAAAGCTATATTTAAATGTTGTTTATTAAAAGATTGATATGTGCCATGGACTATTGATTGAATTTGGCATTTGAACCGTAATTCACTCCCAGATTAGAATTAAGTATTCTAATTACTGGAAAACTATTATTTTGTTTTAAAAATCAAGAAACCAAGGTCAGGGAATTTAAGTAATTTGTTGAAATTCACACAATCTGAAGGTAAGAGAATATGGCTTTAAATATATATTTGTTTGACTCCAATGTTTGTGTCCTGATTCCTATACTATGTCATTTCATAGTGGTATCACTTACAGCAAAAAATGGACTAAATCATTTCTAAAGTTCTTGTCAGCATTAATATATAAAGAACGTATTATCAACATTGCTCCACGCATTAACTGTTAAACATAAGATAAAATATACAAACTATCAAATATGATAAAAAATATACAAACTATCAAAGGAACCAAACCAGAAAACCATTTTTGACCAATTATTAATAATAAGTAATAAAATCTGGCTTGAAAATTTTGCTGGGAGAAATTTATAGGTGAGATTATTGAGTTCAGGTAACTAATAACTATTTTAAAGGATTTGACAATTATACTCACCTCTAAAAGTTTAAAATATATAATTCCCATCTCTTCAATAATCATGCTAGGTAAAGTAAGATATTTTATGAATCTTCCTTTTTGATTCATAACTCTCCCTTAGGAAACAGCTATTCTTTATTTATTTTTTATTTTTTATTTTTTTTTTTCTCAAAGTATGGTCAATAGACAACCCAGTTATAAATAATATTGGGTGCCTATTTATTTATTTATTTATTTTTTATTATTATAGTTTAAGTTCTATGGTACATGTGCATAACGTGCAGGTTTGTTACATATGTATACTTGTGCCATGTTGCTGTGCTGCACCCATCAACTCGTCAGCACCCATCAACTCGTCATTTACATCAGGTATAACTCCCAATGGAATCCCTCCCCCCTCCCCGCTCCCCATCATAGGCCCCGGTGTGTGATGTTCCCCTTCCCGAGTCGAAGTGATCTCATTGTTCAGTTCCCACCTATGAGTGAGAACATGCGGTGTTTGGTTTTCTGTTCTTGTGATAGTTTGCTAAGAATGATGGTTTCCAGCTGCATCCATGTCCCTACAAAGGACACAAACTCATCCTTTTTAATGGCTGCATAGTATTCCATGGTGTATATGTGCCACATTTTCTTAATCCAGTCTGTCACTGATGGACATTTGGGTTGATTCCAAGTCTTTGCTATTGTGAATAGTGTCGCAATAAACATACGTGTGCATGTGTCTTTATAGCAGCATGATTTATAATCCTTTGGGTATATACCCAGTAATGGGATGGCTGGGTCATATGGTACATCTAGTTCTAGATCCTTAAGGAATCGCCATACTGTTTTCCATAATGGTTGAACTAGTTTACAATCCCACCAACAGTGTAAAAGTGTTCCCATTTCTCCACATCCTCTCCAGCACCTGTTGTTTCCTGACTTTTGAATGATTGCCATTCTAACTGGTGTGAGATGGTATCTCATTGGGGTTTTGATTTGCATTTCTCTGATGGCCAGTGATGATGAGCATTTTTTCATGTGTCTGTTGGCTGTATGAATGTCTTCTTTTGAGAAATGTCTGTTCATATCCTTTGCCCACTTTTTGATGGGGTTGTTTGCTTTTTTCTTGTAAATTT